>NC_079189.1:17919415-18219415 GCF_029499605.1 Hyla sarda
TTGAATTTATTGGTAAAGGGGGTAACATACATTCAGTATATCCTGAGATAATGAATAGAGTAATTTGAGGTAAAATAGTAAAAAAAAAAATATATATATATATATCTCATATGTATACACAGCCCTGGTAAGGTCATCTAAAAATAAATGATTACGTAGGAGTTTTCACCAATGGAAGGAAGAGATCGAACGCATTGGAGCGACAAAGTGGGATATTGTACTGAGAAATATTAGCTATGTATCTCCAAATTAGAATTATCAGCAGTATGCAGTTTAATATTGTGCATAGACTATTATTTGCCTCTTATTTTGGAAAAGATAGGTATAAGAGGTAGTAATTGTAATAGATGTAATATAGAGAAGGCAGGACATGCATGCATATATTATGGAGTTGGCCTGAGATTGTTAATTATTGGAAAGAAGTATACAGCAGGGTTGAGGAGATAATTGGCATACGTATAGAGTTTCCCCCCTGTTGGCAATCCTGGGAGATGGCTCAGATATAAAAGCTAGTAAAAAGATTAAAAAAAAGAAGTCTGAGGATGCTTTTTTATGCTAGTCTGTTGATTATCAAAAATTGGATATCGCCTATGAGTCCTAGTTGTGTTGAATGCTATAATAATATGCGGAAGATAGAAGGTTATTTTGTGGAGAGGAGAAAAGTAGAGATGAGCAAACTTTTCAAAAATTCGATTCGGCCGATTCACCGAATTTTCCGAAAAAGTTTGTTTCGATCCGAATTTGTTCGCGGCGAATCGATATTAAAAAAGGCTATTTCTAGCCTACATACAGCCTCTATAGGGGTATAGAACACTTTGCTGTGTTCTAAAACACATATGGAGTGTGCCTGGGTAGTGAAATAATACTGTTATTCAGAATAACATGCAGATTACCGGCATCGCTCTTAGATTCACTGCTGCACAGCAGCACAATGACAGAGCCTGGTGGTGGCATCAGTGTCAGGAGACCATATAGTGACTGAATGACACAGCGTGGAGGTGTTGGCAGCATGAGGACACCATATAGTGGATGAATGGCACAGCTTGGAGGTGTTGGCAGCATGAGGAGACCATATAGTGGGTGAATGGCACAGCGTGGAGGTGTTGGCAGCATGAGGAGACCATATAGTGGGTGAATGGCACAGCTTGGAGGTGTTGGCAGCATGAGGAGACCATATAGTGGGTGAATGGCACAGCGTGGAGGTGTTGGCAGCATGAGGAGACCATATAGTGGCTGAATGGCACAGCGTGGAGGTGTTGGCAGCATGAGGACACCATATAGTGGGTGAATGGCACAGCGTGGAGGTGTTGGCAGCATGAGGACACCATATAGTGACTGAATGGACAGCGTGGACATGTTGGCAGCATGAGGACACCATATAGTGGCTAAATGGCACAGCGTGGAGGTGTTGGCAGCATGAGGACACCATATAGTGACTGAATGGCACAGCGTGGAGGTGTTGGCAGCATGAGGACACCATATATTGGCTGAATGGCACAGTGTGGAGTTGGCTGTTGCACGAGTACACTACACACCAGGGCTTCACAATCCCCCCAAAAAAACAACACAATATGAGAAATGTTTGACAAAGATTTCTCATAGGTAGCACCCGCTATCCAAAAATGTTAAATTCCCAGACCCAGGCCCCACCTCTGCGGCATCAGGAACCCATTTATTGCCTGAAGGACACAGCCTGGAGTTGGCTGATGCACCAGTACACACAGGGCTTCACAATCCGCCCCAAAATCAACAAAATTGTATAATAAAAAAAATATATATTATACCTTTGTGTAAAAACAAGCGCATATCCAACATTTCAGAAGACTCTATAATGCAGGACGGTGGACCACCCAAAGACTTTCTTCTCAAAAATAATGAACCACACAGTTTTTTATTTTTTTTTCTTAATTTAAATTCCTAGACCCAGGCCCCACCTCAGCTGCATCAGTAACCCATAGATTGCCTGAAAGACACAGCCTGGAGTTGACTGATGCACGAGTACACACCCAGGCTTCACAATCCACCCCAAAAAACAGCAATTTTTTTTTTGAAATTGTCTGACGAAATACCTTTGTGTAAAAACAAGCGCATATACAGCAGTTCAGAAGACTCTATAATGCAGGATCTGATTGGTTGTTATGGGCAACTGGGCAACTTTTCCTCTGGACAGGTTTTGATAAATCTCCCCGGTGGTCATTTTACCTGTATGTCATCTGTGCATTTACTGATGGTTGACATTGTTTGAAATTTTTACAATTCGGGGGTCACTACGCGAGCAACTCAGCATGCATCGTGCCATTTGTGACAGTGACTCGCTGGGACTACATGCCTCCATCTCCACTTTATACTGCCACGGTGTGTCTGGGTCCTCTGTCTCGCCTCCCTCGTAATAACTCTCCAGCTCCTCTGGCTGCTCCTGCTCCTCCTCTCCTGTCCAATGACTAGAAACACCGGCCATCTCATCCACCGTAAACTGTGCTCCGCTCTGCCCCTCATCATCCTCCTCCTCCTCCTCCAGTTCATCCCCCACAGGACTTCTGATGTAGGCGCAACATCTCCATTGCCGTGACCAGCCATGTTTTCAATCATTTTTTGGAGTAAATGTAGGAGTGGAATTACGTCGTTCATGGCGTAATTCCAGCGACTAACAAAAAATGTGGCTTCCTCAAAGGGCCTCAGCAAACGGCAGGTGTCACGTATGAGCTGCCACTCGTTCACATTGAAGTGGAGGCCGAGGACACGGGGGAGGAGGAGGAGGCGCACACTGTAAAAGGACCAACTGCCTGGGAGCGAGAGCGTGGAGGAGGAAGCGGTGTGACCTGTCCAAGTTGCTGTTGTGGCTGTGCAGGAACAACATTTACCCAGTGGGCCGTAAAAGACAAGTATTGTCCCTGCCCGTAGTTACAGCTCCACACGTCGGCGCTGCCGTGCACTTTTGAACACACCGACAGGCTCAAGGACTGGCCCACCTTCTCTTGTACAAACTTATGCAGGGCTGGTACTGCCTTCTTCGCAAAGAAATGACGGCTTGGGACTCTCCACCTGGGCTCGGCACAAGCCATCAATTCCCTGAAAGCTGCAGAGTCCACCAGTTGGAAAGGGAGGGACTGCAACACCAGCAACTTGGACAGGAGCACATTCAACTTCTGCGCCATTGGATGAGTGGGTGCATACTGTTGTCTCTTGGACATGGCTTCTCCTATCGATTGTTGGCGGAATGACTGACTTCGGCTGAGGTGTTGGAGCCTTGGCTGGATGACGGAGGGAGCGGATGGCCACTGGGTGATGCGGCACGCTGGACCACTACCTCGGAGCCACGGTTATCCCAGGCCGCTTTATGGTGGCGAATCATGTGTTGACACAGGGCCGTGGTGCCGAGATTGGGACCCTGGCCACGCTTCACTTTCTGCTGACAGATTTTGCATGTGGCTACGCTAAGGTCCTCCAGATTCTTTATGAAGAACAACCACACCGCAGAGTAGCTGATTTTCCCACCCGCAGTCCGCACTATTTGACTGCTATTGGCGCCGTCTCCAGGAACCCCTGTTCCACTACCTCCCAGAATGGTAGCTTGCCGCAAAGCAGGTGGTCTCCCCCTGGCACGTTTGGCTCCTGAATTTCCACTACTGCCACCACCACGCTGATTGCCAGCCGTGCTACCGCCTTGCTGCCTCATAGACAAAGAGCAAATCTCTTCTCCTGATAAAGCCCCGGCTTCTGCACCCGGCTCCCAATTGCGATCGGCTTCATCATCATCAAAAGATGTGTGCACGTCACTGATGTCCTCCTCGTGTTCCACAACAGTGTCTGCCTCAGGACCCTGAACAATTGCAACACCGCCTCCCACGTCACTCTCCGCATCACTACTTGGCCGCCTTGCGGAGCAAGCGACGCATGTCTCCTCACATTCTTGGCTGCCCATTAGCTGCTGACTGTCCTCTATTACATCGTCCTCGCTAAATAGTGGAGCTGAACCCAAAGCATGAGATACTTATTTGGGAGAGGGAACAGCATAGGACAAAGGCAATGGGATTACGGGGACTGCTCCTGGGCCATGCCAACTGTGGGTTGTGTCTGAGGAACCCACCGACTCTTGACTGGGGTTGTCAGATGTCGCTTGTGATGATGGGGATGAGCGTGCAAACCAATTGACGAGGAGAGATGGGTCGACGACACGACCGCTGGGTGTTAACGGGAGCTCAGGCCTATTGCTACGACTCCTGCTGCCACTCGCCCCAAGTCTGCTGCCAACTCTGCCTGACGTATGTAGGCCTCTGCCCCTTCTCTGTGCACATCCTGGCACTTCCCTGCCTGACATACTTAGTGCGTTTATGAGGGTGCTACAATACGCCACACTACTCTTTAAACGGTATTTGTCTAGAACAGCAGCAGGCGATTACTTACGGCTGTCCTTTCAAAGTATATAGGCCCTAGACAGAATAACAGTTACTAAATAGTACACTCCTTTGTTGTATGTATGCCCTTTGCAATGATGAGCGCACTGATATGCGTATTTCTATGCAGAAAAAAACGCTTTTTTTTGTTTAATACACCAGCCGGTGTATACTAATGTGTGGAATAGCACTGAATTTAGCACAGAGACAGAATAACAGTTACTAAATAGTACAATCCTTTGTTGTATGTAGGCCCTTTGCAATGATGAGCGCACTGTTAAGCGTATTTATACGCAGAAAAAATTCTTTTTTTGTTGTATACACCAGCCGGTGTATACTAATGTGTGGAATAGCACTGAATTTAGCACCGAGACAGAAATACAGGTAGTAAATAATTTGTTGTATGTAGGCCCTTTGCAATGATGAGCGCACTGTTGAGCGTATTTATACGCAGAAAAAACTTTTTTTTTCTTTCATACAGCAGCACGTGTGGTATAACACTGAATTTAGCACAGAGACAGATTAACAGGTGAAAAATGGTAAAAGGCACTAAAGTCCACACTAATATGACCTATTTCTGAACAGCAGCAGGACCCAACTGGGCAGCACCACAGAATTTTTTTTTTATTTTTTTTACAGGGATTACACCCTAAATTGCACTCTGTCACACAATTGTGAGAATCAGATTTGTGGAGCAACAGAAAAAACTCAATTGGGCTGAAAAAAGAGGAGATTAGATGCTCCATACAGGTAAAACAGCTGTGAGATCTATGACACAGGTGACTGCTATGCAGCACCTCTATGCCTGTTATATGGAGTAAGGAGAATACGAGGTTTTGCTAGAGTCGTTCTCGGTCAGAACAGCAGAAACACTGTGCCCTGTGTCTTTCCCTAATGCTGATGTCATCGCTAATCGTAGCGGTTGGATGTTGTATAACGCCGTTGTATGCGATCAGCACACAGACGTGCAGTCACTTCCTTTCCCTATCTCGTGCATAGGAGAAATGACCAGAGGGAAGATGGCCGCCGATTATATAGGACTGTCACATCACAGGGGTCAGTGAACACTGATAGGCTGCATCTGACATGTGATTTAGGGTCAGCCCGCCTACCTTGATTCCCGCGCCAGCTTCCGGCCCTCCCATGGTGCCTTGCCCCATGTACTCACATGTGGAGCCACCATCTTAGGTCTAAAACAGCCTAGAACCCAGGAAAATGGAGTGTAATAAAGCAATTCGTGCGCTCGAATCGCGGCGAAGTTCGTATTCGATCAGAATCGAATTTTTCCTGAAATTCGTAACGAATTCGGGTTCGTCAGATTCGATTCGCTCATCTCTAGAGAGAAGAGTTTTTTCTTTTCACTGGTTGTTGTTGTTGATGTTGAAATGTAAAGAGGTGGGGAATCTGGAGGGCAGGAGATGAAATGGATTGTAGAACTGACAGGGGGATTATTAGATTATTAAATGATGAATTATTAAAGGGTGATAAACATTTTTTTAAATATAAACTTCTATAGGATGGGTAAATTAATGATAAAGTGATACTGTGTAAAAGTCCCCTGACCTCCTGGCTCCCTGCCATCTAATGGATTAATAAATGTAGGACTGGGAAGGGTAGAGTGGGTGGTAAGGGTATTTATTGTACTGATAAAGTTGAGTGTGATATTCTGTTCTTTTTGTATTTGAATAAGAAATAAAAGGGAAAAAATAAGTGCTGCAGCAGCTGGGAGAGACCTGCTGGAGAGTTGGAGAGATCAGAAGCAATTCCAGTACAGCCTGTGTGAGCAGTAAGAGAAACTGCAGCTGGATTAACCTGATTACTGTCAGTGTAAATGTAAGCCTGAAGCCCTTCTTCCCAGTCCTACAACAGGGCAGCTTGTCTTAAACAAGTAAAGGCCTGGAGGTCCGGTTGTGGACATTCTAAGAGTTCATTAGAATACAGTTGGACATCTCTAAAACTCCTTTACACAGGGATTCATTCTGATTGCCGTATTGGAGTCGAGAAGAATGTCTTCCCCCTGGTATGGGGCTACTGGCATCAGCCTCATAAGGGTTTTGTTGCCTTTTTCTGGATCAACACAGCAGGAACACAAAAGGTTGAACTTGACATACTCTGGTATTTTTCAACTTTTATTCAACTATGTAACAATTTTTTTAATAGATTTTCATGTGCAAAATTTTGAGCATCTTTCCAGTCGTCCTAGCTCTGGGATGCTTATAATTTGTCATTATTCCAAAATAGATCCCAAAAAATGTTAATCCAGCAATTCCTTAAAGGAGTACTCCAGTGAAATAAAACTTATCCCCTATCCAAAGGTTTAGATCACAGGGGGGATCCACTGCTGGGATTTCTTGCACGGGACCATCCCCAGCAGACGCCAGAAAGGGGGTATCCCGAACCCGCACGAATTGGTGGGCAACATGAAAATACATGGGGGGGGGGGGGGGGTCGGCCTGGCTTCTTGCGGGGGTTGTCATGCCTCCTTCCTGGGGACTGCCAGAGTCCCATGCAGGAACGGTTGGACCCCCGGGATCTATAACTTATCCCTTATCCTTTAGATAGGGGTTAAGTTTTATTTAAAGGGGTATTCCAGGCAAAAACTTTTTTTTTTATATCAACTGGCTCCGGAAAGTTAACCAGATTTGTAAATTACAGTACTTCTATTAAAAAAATCTTAATCCTTCCAATAGTTATTAGCTTCTGAAGTTGAGTTGCTGTTTTCTGTCTAACTGCTTTCTGATGACTCACATCCCGGTAGCTGTCCAGCTCCTATGGGGATATTCTCCCATCATGCAAGGGATATTCTCCCATCATGCACAGCTCCCGTGATGTGACATTATCATTGAGCAGATAGACAGAAAACTTCAGAAGCTAATAACTATTGGAAGGATTAAGATTTTTTAATAGAAGTAATTTACAAATCTGTTTAACTTTCCGGAACCAGTTGATATATAAAAAAAAGGTTTTGCCTGGAATACCCCTTTAACTTGAGTACTCCTTTAATATTTTGCAAACAGTGCCTCCAATGTGGAGGTTACATTTAACCACCCAAAAAGCTGTTACTTCCATGAAGGAGTTTTCTGGATGTTACATGTACATGTACCCTGCGTATATGACTCCCATTACAAGAAGCTGAGGAGTCTTCCTGGCAGTGACCTCAGAAGTAGGAGGAATCTACTAATAATAACCCGTAGAGAATCAGCAGCATTCATATCATGGCTGCGTGATAAGGTCACTCCACCTACAGGAGCCAACGTAACCATGTCCAATGGTCTTTGGCAGGGATTCCCAAACTTTGTCATCCAGGAGAACCTCAAACCAGTAGAAGACCATACAGTGGGAAGCTAATGTTTTCCATACAGTCAACATGATGTGACATCACTCTGAGCTACATTGCAATAAGGTATCAACAGGAGAGTCCTGAAGAGAATAAATATTAAAGAGTTTGTTCCTGTGTGTGGCCACCATTATGAAAACGGGCTAGCTGGTCCTTGAAGACCCTGCACAGGAACTAGTATTGCAGACGAGTGGTCTCAGATACACAACTACCTGGCTAGCATAGAGTGTACAATTTACTTTTATTTAACTTGGCTCATTTAACGTCAACAGGATCAAGCTGCAATACCACACACAACCTGAGGACAAGAGTGGAGCTCTTTTTTTGCTAGACACCAACTTTTCTAATCCTGGATAACCCTAAATCTAGTGCAAATTTGTTAAGCGTTTTAATATAGTGAATTCTTTTTAAGATATGGAAAGATTCTTGTTTATGTGAAAACTGAAAACAGGTACAGGCAAAAAAAAATTCCAGCTCATATAGTTGATTATTTGTTACAATGTGTCAGTCTAGACAGCCCTGAGCTAAAATGATATATGCAGGGTGAACTTCTGAGTTGTATTGTTATATTTTGGACTACTGTGTTGTAATGTGCTTAATATCAACTGCATGTAATTCGATGGAATGAATCTATGCCTGTAATGTAGATGGGTGCCACTATACTGCTATAGACTATATATACATAGGCTGAAAGTAGGAAGTTAGTCAGTGTGTGGCTGAGACCACATGGAATGCCAGGGGAATCTGTGCAGCTCAGTTAGGAGGCTGGTGTTTCCCAACCAGGGTGCCTACAGGTGTTGCAAAACTACATCTCCTAGCATGCCCGGACAGCCTTTGGAGTAGGCAGAAGTCATAGCCAGGCGAGTGTGCACAACAAATGCAAGACTATAGTATCTTTTACTGGTGCCATGGCAGTGTTACTCTGCCGGGAGGAGTGCTGTCAAGTTGAGGTGTAAAATAGGTTCACACTTCATAATCTCCGCACAGGATTCCAAATAGAGATTCTGCTACACTAATCTAGCATTGAGGAGAATAGGTCCTCAGCTGACCCATTTACAATGTGGAAGTTGAAAATGCCGCCACAGAAATTAACACGGCGAAAGAATGAACATGTTTATTCTTTTGGCCAATTATGCACCAACTGCATTGCCATTAATAGTAACACTGGAGGTCTGCGCCTTCCTAGTGCCAAAAGGAATTTATCAGCTGCCGCTCAGACGGAATCTCACCTGGAAACTCTTCGGGTAGAGATTCTGCAGAGTGAACATACCTTTATGCTATGTTTAGAAAGACCCTATGGAACTGAACTGTATTAAGAGCCTGTACAAATGTGACTGGTGTGCAAGCAACACGCATGCAACTAAGGTTGGTCAAGGCAATTCTGGGAGTAAGTAGCGACATATCGGTCACAAAGGCCCCTGAAGGCAATAGGGCTCTGTACTATAGTGGCTGTGAATACAACAATTGAAAGCATACCTGTCAGATCCCCCCCCCCAAAAAAAAAAACAAAGCTGTTATATGTTGCTCAGTATCTCATCCTGACCATGTACATATCATTTTTATGTGTCTATGACCTATATTTCTCTCAGCTTTATTTTAATTAATTAATGCTGTCGACCAAAAGCAGGGGGGCAGGTCCCTTTCTTCTCCTCAGGTGATAACCACTCCCCCTCCTGCACTCTCCTCAGTCACTGCTCAGGGGAGTGCACATCTGTAACCCTTTCCTTTCTGGTTTTATGCTATACACACACACTGTGTTCTTACAACTTTTGCAAAACTACAGCTCCCAGCATGCCCACACATCCTTTGAGTTGTAGTTTTGCAACAGCTGGAGGCATATGATTGGTAAAACTGAGATTTACAGCAATGTTTAGATACATACACACACACACACACACTGACTTAATTTATTCATACACATTCACATTACCTAGACAACACATATTTACACACATACTTATATCCACTCACACATATACATTCAAGGATACTTCCTTTAAAAAAATAAAAAAAAATCCTCCATTCAGTCCCCAGCTTCTTTCATCATCTGCTCACAGGCAGCAGTGTACTCATGCCCCTCCCCCCTTCTCCTCACACCAGGAGACTGTGAAGTAAACACCGGACTGGAAGAGCGGTGGTCGGAACACTGAAGTGGGGCAGTACACAGGCATACAGCCTCCAGCCTGACTCCTGTGACTCCCACCAAAAAAAATTAAAAAAAATGGCACATACTCTTATATGCCCAGGCCTATTTTTGGTCTCAGTCTGTTCCTTACTTGACAAGTCTCACTGGAAGGGAAGGGGGACTGTCGGGGGAGGGGGCATCATAATGAAGTGCTCCGTCTTCCAGGCAGACTTAATCTGGAAATACTGAAATTTTTTTTTTATTAAAGCAATTGCAAATTGGTTTTGCATGCTTTACAACATATCAAAAGGTTTTATATCTGACGGTGCCCATTTAAGTGTATGGGAACCTTTAGACCCACAACTCCGTGAAAGGTTTGACCAAAAGCCTTCAAGCATCTTGGGTGTAACCTGACCTTAGAGTTCAGAAGAGGTTTACTGCGGTTCTGGGACTAAACATGGGGAAGATTTATCAAAATCTGTGCAAAGGACAAGTGGAGCAGTTGCCCATAGCAACCAATCAAATCACTTCTATTTTTACAGGCCAAGAGTGACAACCGTTACATGTTTATTCCATGCTCAAGTGTCCATACCTCGCGTCAAGAGAAGTCATATAAGAGAAGTTGTGGTTTGTGCTAAAAAGGTTCTCCATGACGTCTCTTTGAAGGGTAAGAGGATTTCTATTGCTTCACGCTTGGGTGACCATGACTAATGCCATCAGCAGCACATCTTTTTCTCCAGTTTTCAGCCTTTTGCTACAATTTACTATAATAAAATTAATTAGCCTAGAGTCCAAGATGTTTAGAATTGTCCAGAAGAATAGGACCCAAGTCGCACCTTGGAAGAAGATGCCATCACTCCATTCATTGTCTATGGCCCAGATTTAACAAACAAGTGGAGAGATTTTCCCACAGCGACCAATCACAGTTCAGCTAACGAGCTCTGGTAAAGTGAAAGCTGAGCGGTGATTGGTTGCTATGGGAAAATCACTACATTTTTTTCTCTCACACAGTTTGATAACTCTGGGTCTATGAGAGCTTCGGCGAAAGCTGGGCACTCTACTCCTGTGCTCTTAAAGATTTTTAATGGTGTGGTCTTGCACATGTACGACCTACCGCTCCATTCCTACTAGATACTTGGATCCCCGCTCTTGAGATTGCAGGGGGGGGGGGGGGGGGGATTGTTCTCCTTTGTGAACAAAGCAGACTGGCAGCTCGTAGTGTTTAGGACTCCAGCATGAGTCTGAAATGCTTGCTGCCAGGACTGGTAGGGAGACCCCTAGTGGTCATTTCTTCAAAGTGGAAAATTAAATAGAAAGAAGAATATTTTTTAATAACATGCAATTGTAAAGTTATTCTGCATACATTAATCTATAATATATCAAAAGTTTTTTTGATGAGAGGTACCCTTTAATGAAGATTTTACATCATTCCTCATGTGATTTCTGTGTGAATACAGTAGAGACAAAATAATTTAATAGATTGGTCTTTTGCTTATCCTCCACAATTAAACCTGCTTTTGGTTTTAAGTTTCTTATTATATAGATGCTATAGGAATCAGTAATGAGACATCAGGCACAGAGCAAAACTGGAATGGCAGTCCTTGTTGAAACATACTCCTTGTGTATAGTCCTGTATTACAGAAATATTTCCCAACATCACAACAATGTTATATACACCTCTGTAACTCAGCATGGAGCATGCCATGAATACTTGCATTTTAGATTCAGTTTAGGTTAGACTTTCAGACACAGACACAGCAGGGTAAGGCTTTCCAAACTGGCAGCCGCCAATGATCACTGTTATTAAAGGGGTACTCCGCTGCTCAGCGTTTGGAACAGCGCTTGGAACAAACTGTTTTGAATGCTGGAGACGGCAGTTCATGATGTCATAGCCTCGTCCTGCCCTGCCCCCTCCCATAGACTTGCATTGAGGGGGCAGGGCGGGACGTCATGAGGGGGCAGGTATATAACGTCACGAGCTACCGGTGCCGTCTCCACCATTCGGAACAGTTCCAAGCAGCGGAGTACCCCTTTAAGTGGACATGGCGCTGATGCTGATTTGACTTGTAATCAGTCAGCTGCCGAGACTGACAGGTGATGTACCTGACGCTGTGCCGAGGAGCGGCACAGAAGAAGGTCACTCGTCAGATCGCCCAAGACTACACCGGGGCCTGCCAAAGCACACCAAAAGACACAGGCCAGGTGAAAATGCAATGGCACATCATGGGATCAAGGGAGTTATGTGACTTGGGGAGGGGGGGGGGGGTGAAATGACATAGTGAAGTATCAAGGGGGGGGGAGTGATGTGGCAAAAATGATGATAATGGGGGGACAACGATGTGACAAAGGGGGTGGTCATTAGGGGGCAATGAAATGGCATGGGAGGATCAAGCGGTGGGGATGAAATGGAATGGCATGGGGGAATTATGTGGCACAAAAAGGGTTCAAAGGGGAGGAACGAGGTGGCACATGGGAGGGATCAAGAAGGGGAATAAAGTGGTACAAGAGGGGGGATGAAATGGCACAGTGTAATGAAGGGGGGATGAAATGGCACAGGGAGTGATGAGGGGGGCATACCATCATATCAGGATATACCTGTAAATGTAATCTGTATACTGTCCGTCCTTCTTGTCTTGTAGTAATGTATTCAGGAAAATGTGACAATCCTGACTGATAAGTATGCCTATGTACAGGAGGCCTGATATGACTGCAGATAATAACCAGAATACTAAGATGATGATAATACTATTATTACTACCAAGTTCACTGAGATGACACTAATATTGACCATGAGGCCGTCATGTTGAGAACAAGCAGTGATCCTTTTGTATGGGGTATTTCCCAGCTGACTGAACCCTTTCACTGTATCCCATGTGTATATCCAGTGACCAGACCCAGGCTATCCGATAGTTAGTGCTTTGCAGGTCATCTCCTTACTTTCCATAAATACCCTTCTCAGCTGTTGTGAGCTGCAAAGTCATCGCTGTATAGTGCAAGCCCCATGCCAGTCAGCCCCCCCAGGAACCCAAGCAAGCCTCTTACCCTGGAAGACCACCGAGCAGTACGAATCGCTGATGTCGGTGTCTGGGGTCTGCACATTTTCTGCATGGAGGATGAATACTCTCAGCATTGCAGCTGATTAAAACAGCAGCAGCAGTGGCGGAAGCACGTTGTCACTGACTGCACTGAGCTGGGAGTGATAGTCTCCCTCCCTTCTCCTGCTCTGTCCTAGTGAGAAGTCTGAGCTCATCAGCCCTGTCACACACAGCCCTGCCTATGACCACTCGGTAGAGCAGGTGTCTACCCTCTTACTAAAATAAGTCTTCAGACCCCTCTATGACGCTGCACACATGGTGGCTACATCTACTGTACATATATAATTATATACAGTATATACCCAGGTTATACCAGCATGGTCCATATCACTATATACAGGGGATATATAACTTATACCAGCTGTACATATATAATTATATACACTATATACCCAGGCTATACCAGCATGGTCCATATCACTGTATACAGGAGATATATAACTTATACCAGCTGTACATATATATTATATACAGTATATACCCAGGTTATACCAGCATGGTCCATATCACTATATACAGGAGATATATAACTTATACCAGCTGTACATATATATTATATACAGTATATACCCAGGTTATACCAGCATGGTCCATATCACTATATACAGATAATGTATAATTATACCAGCTGTACATATATAATTATACACAGTATATATCCAGGTTATACCAGCATGGTCCATATCACTATATACAGGAGATATATAACTTATACCAGCTGTACATATATATATTATATACAGTATATACCAGGTTATACCAGCATGGTCCATATCACTATATACAGGAGATATATAACTTATACCAGCTGTGCATATATAATTATATACAGTATATACCCAGGTTATACCACCATGGTCCATATCACTATATACAGGAGATATATAACTTATACCAGCTGTACATATATATATTATATACAGTATATACCAGGTTATACCAGCATGGTCCATATCACTATATACAGGAGATATATAACTTATACCAGCTGTACATATATATTATATACAGTATATACCCAGGTTATACCAGCATGGTCCATATCACTATATACAGGAGATATATAACTTATACCAGCTGTACATATATATTATATACAGTATATACCCAGGTTATACCAGCATGGTCCATATCACTATATACAGGAGATATATAACTTATACCAGCTGTACATATATATTATATACAGTATATACCCAGGTTATACCAGCATGGTCCATATCACTATATACAGGAGATATATAACTTATACCAGCTGTACATATATATTATATACAGTATATACCCAGGTTATACCAGCATGGTCCATATCACTATATACAGGAGATATATAACTTATACCAGCTGTACATATATATTATATACAGTATATACCCAGGTTATACCAGCATGGTCCATATCACTATATACAGGAGATATATAACTTATACCAGCTGTACATATATAATTATATACAGTATATACCCAGGTTATACCAGCATGGTCCATATTACTATATACAGGAGATATATAACTTATACCAGCTGTACATATATATATAATTATATACAGTATATACTCAGGTTATACCAGCATGGTCCATATCACTATATACAGGAGATATATAACTTATACCTGCTGTACATATATAATTATATACAGTATATACCCAGGTTATACCAGCATGGTCCATATCACTATATACAGGAGATATATAACTTATACCAGCTGTACATATATAATTATATACAGTATATACCCAGGTTATACCAGCATGGTCCATATCACTATATACAGGAGATATATAACTTATACCAGCTGTACATATATATATATATATACAGTATATACCAGGTTATACCAGCATGGTCCATATCACTATATACAGGAGATGAGATATATAACTTATACCAGCTGTACATATATAATTATATACAGTATATACCCAGGTTACACCAGCATGGTCCATATCACTATATACAGGAGATATATAACTTATACCAGTTGTACATATATATTATATACAGTATATACCCAGGTTATACCAGCATGGTCCATATCACTATATACAGGAGATATATAACTTATACCTGCTGTACATATATATATATATATATATATATATATATATATATACAGTATATACCAGGTTATACCAGCATGGTCCATATCACTATATACAGGAGATATATAACTTATACCAGTTGTACATATATATTATATACAGTATATACCCAGGTTATACCAGCATGGTCCATATCACTATATACAGGAGATGAGATATATAACTTATACCAGCTGTACATATATAATTATATACAGTATATACCCAGGTTATACCAGCATGGTCCATATCACTATATACAGGAGATATATAACTTATACCAGCTGTACATATATAATTATACACATTATATATACCCAGGTTACACCAGCATGGTCCATATCACTATATACAGGAGATATATAACTTCTACCAGTTGTACATATATATTATATACAGTATATACCCAGGTTATACCAGCATGGTCCATATCACTATATACAGGAGATGGCCATAAATGTTGGCACCCCTGAAATTTTTCAAGAAAATTAGTATTTCTCACAAAAAAAGATTGCAGTATCACATGTTTTGCTATACACATGTTTATTCCCTTTGTGTGTATTGGAACTAAACCAAAAATGGGAGGAAAAAAGCAAATTGGAAATTAAGGCACCAAACTCCAAAAATGGTCTGGACAAAATTATTGGCACCCTTAACTTAATATTTGGTTGCACACCCTTTGGAAAAAAATAACTGAAATCAGTCGCTTCCTATCACCATCAATAAGCTTCTTACACCTCTCAGCGCTGGATTGTTGGACCACTCTTCCTTAACCCTTTAAGGACCCAGCCAATTTTCACTGTTGTACCCGGCCATTTTTTGCACATCTGACCACTGTCACTTTAAGCATTAATAACTCTGGGATGCTTTTACCTTTCATTCTGATTCCGAGATTGTTTTTTCGTGACAAATTCTACTTTACGTTAGTGGTAACATTTTGTCTATACTTGCATCGTTTCTTGGTGAAAAATTCCAAAATTTGATGAAAAAATTGAAAATTTTGCATTTTTTTTTACTTTGAAGCTCTCTGCTTATAAGGAAAATTAATATTCCAAATAAATGATATATTGATTCACATATACAACATGTCTACTTTATGTTTGCATCATAACGTTGACATGTTTTTACTTTTGGAAGACATCAGAGGGCTTCAAAGTTCAGCAGCAATTTTCCAATTTTTCACAAAATTTTCAAAATCAAAAGTTTTCAGGGACCAGTTCTGTTTTGAAGTGGATTTGAAGGGCTTTCATATTAGAAATGCCCCACAAATGACCCCATTATAAAAACTGCACCCCCCAAAGTATTCAAAATGACATTCAAAAGGTTTGTTAACCCTTTAGGTGTTTCACAGGAATAGCAGCAAATTGAAGGAGAAAATTCAAAATCTTCATTTTTTACACTGTCATGTTCTTGTAGACCCAGTTTTTGAATTTTTACAAGGGGTAAAAGGAGAGAAATCTTCCTAAAATGTGTAGCCCAATTTCTCTCGAGTAAGGAAATGCCTCATATGTGTATGTCAAGTGTACGGCGGGCGCAGTAGAGGGCTCAGAAGGGAAGGAGTGACAATGGGATTTTGGAGAGTGAGTTTTTCTGAAATGGTTTTTGTGGGGCATGTCGCATTTAGGAAGCCCCTATGGTGCCAGAACAGCAAAAAAAAAAAAAAAAAAAACACATGGCATACTATTTTGGAAACTACACCCCTCGAGGAACGTAACAAGGGGTCCAAGTGAGCCTTAGCACCCCACAGGTGTTTGACGACTTTTTGTTAAAGTTGGATGTGTAAATGATTTATTTATTTTTTCCACTAAAATGCTAGTTTTCCCCCAAATTTTAAATTTTTACAAGGGATAATAGGACAAAATACCCCCCAAAATTTTTAACCCCATCTCTTCTGAGTATGGAAATACCCCAAGTGTGGACTTAAAGCGCTCTGTTGGCTCTGTGGACCCCCCCACGTGACCCCATTTTGGAAACTACACCACCCACAGAATTTAATAAGGGGTGCAGTGAGCATTTACACCCCACTGGCGTTTGACAGATCTTTGGAACAGTGGGCTGTGAAATGAAAAATTGTATTTTTCATTTTCACGGACCACTGTTCCAAAAATCTGTCTCACACCTGTGGGGCGTAAATGCTCACTGTGCCCCTTATTACATTACGTGAGGGGTGTAGTTTCCAAAATTGTGTCATATGTGGGGGGAGTCCATTGTTCTGGCTCTATGGGGGCTTTGTAAACACACGTAGCCTTCAATTCCGGACAAATTTTATCTTCAAAATCCCAATGGCGCTCCTTCTCTTCTGAGCATTGTAGTTCGCCCGCAGAGCACTTTAGCACTGTACATCCACATATGGGGTATTTTCTTACTCAGAAAAAATGGGGTTACAAATTTTGGGGGGCTTTTTTCCTATGTTTCCTTTTGAAAATGAAAAATTTTGGGTAACACCAGCATTTTTGTGATTTTTTTTTTCCATTTTTCCATCCAACTTTAATGAAAATTCGTCAAACACCTGTGGGGTGTTAAGGCTCACTATACCCCTTGTTACTTTCCGTGAGGGGTGTAGTTTCCAAAATGTGGGTCACATGTGGGTATTTATTTTTTTGCGTTTATGTCAGAACCGCTGTAAAATCAGCCACCCATGTGCAAATCACCAATTTAGGCCTCAAATGTACATAGTGCGCTCTCACTCCTGAGCCTTGTTGTGTGTCCGCAGAGCATTTAACGCCCACATATGGGGTATTTCCGTACTCAGGAGAAATTGCGTTACAAATTTTGGGGGGCTTTTTTTTCCTTTTAACACTTGTGAAAATAAAAAGTAAAGGACAACACCAGCATGTTAGTGTAAAATGTAAAATTTTTTTACACTGACAGGCTGGTGTAGCCACCAACTTTTCCTTTTCATAAGAGGTAAAAGGAGAAAAAGCCCCCCAAAATTTGTAACGCAATTTCTCCCGATTACGGAGATACCCCATATGTGGCCCTAAACTGTTTCCTTGAAATACGACAGGGCCCCGAAGTGAGAGAGCGCCATGCGCATTTGAGGACTAAATTAGGGATTGCATAGGGGTGGACATAGGGGTATTCTACGCCAGTGATTCCCAAACAGGGTGTCTCCAGCTGTTGCTAAACTCCCAGCATGCCTGGACAGTCAGTGGCTGTCCTGAAATGCTGGGAGTTGTTGTTTTGCAAAAGCTGGAGGCTCCGTTTTGGAAACACTGCCGTACAATACATTTTTCATTTTTATTGGGGGGACAGTGTAAGGGGGTGTTTATGTAGTGTTTTACCCTTTATTATGTGTTAGTGTAGTGTAGTGTAGTGTTTTTAGGGTACATTCACACGGGCGCAGGTTTACAGTGAGCTTCCCGCTAGAAATTTGCGCTGCTGCTCATACTTGAAGCAGGAAACTTACTGTAAACCCGCCCGTGTGAATGTACCCTGTACGTTCACATGAGGGGGCAAACCTCCAACTGTTTCAAAACTACAACTCCCAGCATGTACTGACAGACTGTGCATGCTGGGAGTTGTAGTTTTGCAACAGCTGGAGGCACACTGGTTGGAAAACCTTCAGTTAGGTTCTGTTACCTAACTCAGTATTTTCCAACCAGTGTGCCTATAGCTGTTGCAAAACTACAACTCCCAGCATGTACTGATTGCCGAAGGGCATGCTGGGAGATGTAGTTATGCAACAGCTGGAGGGATCGCAACTACAACTCCCAGCATGCCGAGAAAGCTGTTTCGGCATGCTGGGATTTGCAGTTTTGCAACATCTGGAGGGCTACAGATAGAGACCACTACACTGTGATCTCCAAACTGTGGACCTCCAGATGTTGCAAAACTACAAATTCCAGCATGCCCAGACAGCAAACAGCTATGTGGGCATGCTTGGAGTTGTAGTTTTGCAAGATCTAGAGTGCTACAGTATAGAGATCACTGTGCAGTGGTCTCTAAACTGTAGACCTCCAGCTGTTGCAAAACTGCATCTCCCCCCCATGCCCAGCAGCTGTCTGGGCATGCTGGGAGTTGTAGTTTTGCAACATCTGGAGGGCTACAGTCTCAGACTGTAGCCCTCTAGATGTTGTTAGGCAACTTACCGGCTTCCGTCGGATCCAGGGAGCCGTCCTCTTCTGCTGCACGACCTCACCGCCCGCGCCGATCACCGCCGCCGATCCTGTCCCGCAGCTTCCACCGACGGGTAAGTGGATCTTCGGCGTCCTGCCCCGCCTATTGTGGGTGGGCAGAACGGGGAAAACGAAAGTAAACCCCCCCGCCCCTGATCTGCTATTGGTGGTCGCGTCTAGACCACCAATAGCAGAGATAGGAGGGGTGGCACCTCTGCCACCTCACTCCTATCGCTAGAGGGGGATCGTGGGTGTCTAGGACAACCGCGATCCCCCTTATATTCCGGGTCACCATAGACCCGTATGACCCGGAATCGGCGCAAATCGCAAGTGTGAATTCACTTGCGATTTGCGCCGATCGCCGACATGGGGGGGTCTGATGACCCACCTGGGCATTTGCACGGTGTGCCTGCTGATCGATATCAGGTACGCCCTGGGTCCTTAAGACCCAGGTACAGAAGGCGTATCCATACGCCCTAGGTCCTGTACGGGTTAACAAACTGCTCCAGGTCTCTCTTATTGGAAGGCGCCTTTTCCCAACAGCAATTTTAAGATCTCTCCACAGGTGATCAATGGGATTTAGATCTGGACTCATTGCTGCCACTTCAGAACTCTCCAGCGCTTTGTTGTCATCCATTTCTGGGGTCTTCTTGATGTATGTTTGGGGTCATTGTTCTGCTGGAAGACCCAAGATCTCGGACACAAACTCAGTTTTCTGACACTGGGCTGTACAGTGTGACCCAAAATCCATTGGTAATCCTCAGATTTCATGATGCCTTGTACACATTCAAGGCCCCCAGAGCCAGAGGCAGCAAAAACATCCCCAAAACATAATTGAACCTCCACCATATTTCACTGTAGGTACAGTGTTCTTTTCTTTGAAGACCTCATTCCGTTTTTGGTAAACAGTAGAATGATGTTCTTTATCAAAAAGCTCTATCTTGGTCTCATCTGTTCACAAGACGTTTCCCCAGAAGGATTTTGGCAAAATGTAGTCTTGTTTTTTAATGTCTATCAGCAGTGGGGTCCTCCTGGGTCTTCTGCCATAGCGTTTCATTTAATTTAAATGTTGATGGATAGTTCACGCTGACACTGATGCTCCCTGAGCCTGCAGGACAGCTTGAATATCTTTGGAACTTGTTTGGGGCTGCTTATCCACCATCTGGACTATGCTGCGTTGACACCTTTCATACATTTTTCTCTTCCCTCCATGCTCAGGGAGATTAGGTACAGTGTCATGGGTTGCAAACTTCTTGATAATGTTGCGCACTGTGGACAAAGGCAAATCTAGGTCTCTGGGGATGGACTTGTAACCTTGAGATTGTTGATATTTTTCCACAATTTTGGTTCTCCAGTCCTCAGACAGTTCTCTTCTCCTCTTTCTGTTGTCCATGCTTAGTGTGGCACACACAGACAGAATGCAAAGACTAAGTGAACTTCTCTCCTTTAAATCTGCTTTCAGGAGTGATTTTTATATTGCCCACACCTGTTACTTGCCCCAGGTGAGTTTAAAGGAGCATCACATGCTTGAAACAATCTTATTTATCCACAATTTTGAAAGGGTGCCAATAATTTTGTCCATCCCCTTTTTGAAGTTTGGTGACATTATGTCCAGTTTTCTTTTTTTCTCCCTTTTTGGTTTAATTCCAATACACACAAAGGGAATAAACATGTGTATAGCAAAACATGTGTTACTGCAATCCTTTTCTGTGAGAAATACTTAATTTTATAGAAAAATTTCAGGGGTGCCAACATTTACGGCCATGACTGTAACTTATACCAGCTGTACATATATAATTATATACAGTATATACCCAGGTTATACCAGCATGGTCCATATCACTATATACAGGAGATATACAACTTATACCAGCTGTACATATATAATTATATACAGTATATACCCAGGTTATACCAGCATGGTCCATATCACTATATACAGGAGATATATAACTCATACCAGCTGTACATATATATTATATACAGTATATACCCAGGTTATACCAGCATGGTCCATATCACTATATACATGAGATATGTAACTTATACCAGCTGTACATATATATGTTATATACAGTATATACCCAGGTTATACCTCCATGGTCCATATCACTATATACAGGAGATATATAACTTATACCAGCTGTGCATATATATTATATACAGTATATACCCAGGTTATACCAGCATGGTCCATATCACTATATACAGGAGATATATAACTTATACCAGCTGTACATATATAATTATACACAGTATATACCCAGGTTATACCAGCATGGTCCATATCACTATATATAGGAGATATATAACTCATACCAGCTGTACATATATATTATATACAGTATATACCCAGGTTATACCAGCATGGTCCATATCACTATATACAGGAGATATGTAACTTATACCAGCTGTGCATATATATTATATACAGTATATACCCAGGCTATACCAGCATGGTCCATATCACTATATACAGGAGATATATAACTTATACCAGCTGTACATATATATTATATACAGTATATACCCAGGTTATACCTGCATGGTCCATATCACTATATACAGGAGATATATAACTTATACCAGCTGTACAAATATAATTATATACAGTATATACCCAGATACACCAGCATGGTCCATATCACTATATACAGGAGATATATAACTTATACGAGCTGTACATATATAATTATATACAGTATATACCCAGGTTATACCAGCATGGTCCATATCACTATATACAGGAGATATATAACTTATACCAGCTGTACATATATAATTATATAAAGTATATACCAAGGTTATACCAGCATGGTCCATATCACTATATACAGGAGATATATAACTTATACCATCTGAACACATATATATTATATACAGTATATAGCCAGGTTATACCAGCATGGTCCATATCACTATATACAGGAGATATATAAAACTTATACCAGCTGTACATATATAATTATATACAGTATATACCCAGGTTACACCAGCATGGTCCATTTCACTATATATAGGAGATATATAACTTATACCAGCTGTACATAATATATACAGTATATACCCATGTTATACCAGCATGGTTCAGATTACTATCTACAGGAGATATATAACTTATACCAGCTGTACATAATATATACAGTATATACCCATGTTATACCAGCATGGTCCATTTCACTATATACAGCAGATATATAACTTATACCAGCTGTACATATATAACTATATACAGTATATATAGGTTATACCAGCATGGTCCATATCACTATATACAGGAGATATATAACTTATACCAGCTGTACATAATATATACAGTATATACCCATGTTATACCAGCATGGTCCATATCACTATATACAGGAGATATATAACTTATATCAGCTGTAAATATATATGTTACAAACAGTATATAACCAGGTTATACCAGCATGGTCCATATCACTATATACAGGAGATATATAACTTATACCAGCTGTACATAATATATACAGTATATACCCATGTTATACCAGCATGGTCCATATCACTATATACAGGAGATATATAACTTATACCAGCTCTACATATATAATTATATATATTGAACTGATAATTGTGAGACATTAAAAACTGCTTTTAAGCTTCTTATTCTTGCATTTAAAACTTCCAACAAATGTGAAAAACTCGGCCGCCATATAAGTGCTCTATATATATATATATATATATAAAGTGCATATGGGGATTGATAGTGTACTTAAAGGGGTATTCCAGGCAAAAACTTTTTTATATATATCAACTGGCTCCAGAAAGTTAAACAGATTTGTAAATTACTTCTATTAAAAAATCAGTACTTATGAGCTTCTGAAGTTAAGGTTGTTCTTTTCTGTCTACATCCTCTCTGCTGACACCTGTCTCGGGAAACTCCCAGTTTAGAAGCAAATCCCCATAGCAAACCACTTCTAAACTGGGCGTTTCCCAAGACAGGTGTCAGCAGAGAGCACAGACAGAAAAGAACAACCTTAACTTCAGAAGCTCATAAGTACTGAAAGGATTAAGATTTTTTAATAGAAGTAATTTACAAATCTGTTTAACTTTCTGGAGCCAGTTGATATATATAAAAAAGTTTTTGCCTGGAATACCCCTTTAATGTTTTGTAGAGGGCTGTGCCTGATGCAGTCCACAGGTGGTGTATTTAGACTTAGAAGGCTCCATCAGTAAATGGCATATGCAGATAACACAGTTTATGCAAGAAGTTTGGAATATATTTCCCAGTTCACAAATGATTCAGTTCCTATGAGGTACCAGGTTAAAGAGTACCTGTCATCAACAAAAACTTTTAATATGTTGTTCATAATCATTAATGAAGACATATTGTAATATATCTTCATTAAAAAATATTCATATTTATACCAGTTTTTTCATTTTATACTTTTGGCCACTAGGGGTCTCTCTTCTATGCCTCGTCTGCAGGCAGCTTCCTATGCTTTTCATAGTAAGTGTACAGCTTTTAGGACTAATGCTGAAAGGGCTCTGGTCCTTCCACAGGAAGTTCAGTACTCTCAGCTCAGGACTCACTCCTACAAACTTGCACATGCCTCTCATATAACAGAGGCCAGTCACCTCCCCCTCCCCCCTGCTCTGCGTTCTCCCTGCCCCTCACCACACGTTATCTTATACATTGTATTATCTCACTGCACTCCCTGCTCTGTACACCCTACCCCCCCTCTACTCCTCTGTTATATGACAGCTGTTGGCTGTCTGGGCATGCTGGGAGTTGTAGTTTTGCAACAGCTGGAGGTACCCTGGTTGGGAAACACTGCTGCAGAGGGAGAGCAGCATACAGGAAGACTGGCAGAAGCAGAGTCCCGGCCAGGCTTCATGTGACATCATGCCTGCCGGGACCCGCCTCCTTCCACCCCTCAGAAAGACGGTGCTCCTGAGCTAATGAAGAGGGATAAAAAAAGGTATTTCCACAGCATTTTAAACCTCAATAAACACAGGAATAGGCATAAGTAAGGGACAGATGGGGAGAGGGATCAGGGAAAGTTTAGTTGATGTCAGGTACTCTTTAAATACAGCACTTTGTGCAGAGGTCCGGCACTGACTTGCACTTGTTATATAGACTAGGGATCGACAGATATTGATTTTTTAGGGCAGATACCGATAATCAGTGAACTTTGAGGCAGATAACTTATACCGATATTCCGGTATAAGTTATCGGCTATTTCCCCCTCTTTTAAAGGGTGGAATGTGGTCAATAAGAATGAAACGTAAATCCCGTTCTGTATGGCCACATTCAATGAAGTGTTTGGGTACAGTGAGATCAAGTCTACCCTTGCGTATCGTGTAGTAATGCTGCGTACGGGAAACTCACCAGTGGTCTCACCTATGTAAAGAAGATGGGCATAATAGATAAAAGGGCATAATAGAACACACACAACATAACTGGAGGTACACATTAAATAATGTCTGATGTTATAGACGTTATCAGTCTTAGGATGTGTAAAGGATGACCCTTTTATAAATTTAGAACAATTTATGCAGTGGCAGCAGGGGAAGCTCCCACTACTCCTCTCTGTAAGGTACCCCTGACCAGTGGAAGTTTTGACAAGCTTGTCACGGAGATTAGTGGCACGTTTAAATGACATGAGAGGAGGTGAAATTCACAGATATCGGGAAATGCATGTTGAAGAATGTGCCAATGCTGTTTTATGATCCCTGAGATGATGGTAGATTGATCATTAAATTGAGATACAAATGCTATACGATTTTGAGACGATTTTGTAAAGGTCTCATTAATCAGTTTAGTATGATCGACTTCTGCGGACTTCTGTGCGGACTTCAGGGTACCCTCGCTGAACAAAATAAGCCGCTATTCTGTCCAGGGTAGAGGAAATAGAAGATTCATCACTGACGATACGTCTGGCTCAAAGCATCTGTCTACGTGGCAGAGATTTGACCATAGGTCGTGGGTGTCGACTGGTATAATGTAAAATGGAATTGCAATCAGTTGGCTTAGTGAATACACTAGTGGAAAAATTTCCAGCATTAACTGAGACCAATGTGTCCAAAAACTGAACAGAAGTGCGTGAAGAAAGAAGTGTAAATTGAATGTAAGAACAAATGATGTTAAGGAAAGTGTGAAACTCAAGCAGTGAATGACCGAAACCGCGCCAAATGAGGAACACATCATCTATGTATCTCCATCACCCCAGCCCTTGACTGAAGTGGTGGGACACATAGATGTGTGACTCCACAAACAACGCCACGTATACGTTGGTGTACGTTTGAGCCACATTAGTCCCTATGGCAGTTCCGGTGATCTGTGCATAAAACGTGTCATTAAACGTAAAATAATTGTTGGACAAAACAAAATCAAGTAAAGAAATAAATTAGATAAATTGTGCTTCAGTGGGAGAAAAATCTGATGTAATTGCAGAGGCGACAGCTGCAATGCCCTAGTCGTGAGGAATTTGTGTGTAAAGTAATACAATGTTGGACAACGCCAAAATGACGTTGCACGAGATGGTAATGGAATCAAGTTTTTTCAGAAAATCAGAAGTGTCATGCAAGAAGGATTTAGCATTCATTTCGTCCGGGCGTAATATTTGTGTTACGCCGAGCGCTCCGGGTCCCCGCTCCTCCCCGGAGCGCTCGCTACACTCTCGCTCCCGCAGCGCCCCGGTCAGATCCACTGACCGGGTGCGCTGCGATTCCGCCTCCAGCCGGGATGCGATTCGCGATGCGGGTGGCGCCCGCTCGCGATGCGCCCCCCGGCTCCCGTACCTGACTCGCTCTCCGTCGGTCCTGTCCCGGCGCGCGCGGCCCCGCTCCCTAGGGCGCGCGCGTGCCGGGTCTCTGCGATTTAAAGGGCCACTGCGCCGCTGATTGGCGCAGTGGTTCTAATCAGTGTGTTCACCTGTGCACTCCCTATGTATACCTCACTTCCCCTGCACTCCCTCGCCGGATCTTGTTGCCATTGTGCCAGTGAAAGCGTTCCCTTGTATGTTCCTAGCCTGTGTTCCAGACCTCCTGCCGTTGCCCCTGACTACGATCCTTGCTGCCTGCCCCGACCTTCTGCTACGTCCGACCTTGCTTCTGTCTACTCCCTTGTACCGCGCCTATCTTCAGCAGTCAGAGAGGTTGAGCCGTTGCTAGTGGATACGACCTGGTCACTACCGCCGCAGCAAGACCATCCCGCTTTGCGGCGGGCTCTGGTGAATACCAGTAGTGACTTAGAACCGGTCCACTAGCACGGTCCACGCCAATCCCTCTCTGGCACAGAGGATCCACCTCCTGCCAGCCGGCATCGTGACAGTAGATCCGGCCATGGATCCCGCTGAAGTTCCTCTGCCAGATGTCGCCGACCTCACCACGGTGGTCGCCCAGCAGTCACAACAGATAGCGCAACAAGGCCACCAGCTGTCTCAACTGACCGTGATGCTACAGCAGCTACTACCATAGCTTCAGCAATCATCTCCTCCGCCAGCTCCTGCACCTCCTCCGCAGCGAGTGGCCGCCTCAGGCCTACGACTATCCTTGCCGGATAAATTTGATGGGGACTCTAAGTTTTGCCGTGGCTTTCTTTCACAATGTTCCCTGCACTTGGAGATGATGTCGGACCAGTTTCCTACTGAAAGGTCTAAGGTGGCTTTCGTAGTCAGCCTTCTGTCTGGAAAAGCTCTGTCATGGGCCACACCGCTCTGGGACCGCAATGACCCCGTCACTGCCTCTGTACACTCCTTCTTCTCGGAAATTCGAAGTGTCTTTGAGGAACCTGCCTGAGCCTCTTCTGCTGAGACTGCCCTGCTGAACCTGGTCCAGGGTAATTCTTCCGTTGGCGAGTACGCCGTGCAATTCCGTACTCTTGCTTCAGAACTTTCCTGGAATAATGAGGCCCTCTGCGCGACCTTTAAAAAAGGCCTATCCAGCAACATTAAAGATGTTCTGGCCGCACGAGAAATTCCTGCTAACCTACATGAACTCATTCATCTAGCCACTCGCATTGACATGCGTTTTTCCGAAAGGCGTCGGGAGCTCCGCCAGGATATGGACTTTGTTCGCACGAGGCGTTTTTTCTCCCCGGCTCCTCTCTCCTCTGGTCCTCTGCAATCCGTTCCTGTGCCTCCCGCCGTGGAGGCTATGCAAGTTGACCGGTCTCGCCTGACACCTCAAGAGAGGACACGACGCCGCATGGAGAATCTCTGCCTGTACTGTGCCGGTACCGAACACTTCCTGAAGGATTGTCCTATCCGTCCTCCCCGCCTGGAAAGACGTACGCTGACTCCGCACAGAGGTGAAACAGTCCTTGATGTCAACTCTGCTTCTCCACGTCTTACTGTGCCTGTGCGGATATCTGCCTCTACCTTCTCCTTCTCCACTAAGGCCTTCTTGGACTCCGGATCTGCAGGAAACTTTATTTTGGCCTCTCTCATCAACAGGTTCAACATCCCAGTGACCAGTCTCGCCAGACCTCTCTACATCAATTGCGTTAACAATGAAAGATTGGACTGTGCCGTGCGTTACCGCACGGAACCCCTCCTAATGTGCATCGGACCTCACCACGAAAAAATTGAGTTTTTGGTCCTCTCCAATTGCACTTCCGAAATTCTCCTTGGACTACCCTGGCTTCAACACCATTCCCCAACCCTGGATTGGTCCACAGGGGAGATCAAGAGTTGGGGTCCCTCTTGTTTCAAGGACTGCTTTAAACCGGTTACCAGTACTCCTTGCCGTGACCCTGTGGTTCCCCCTGTAACCGGTCTCCCTAAGGCCTATATGGACTTTGCGGATGTTTTTTGCAAAAAACAAGCTGAGACTCTACCTCCTCACAGGCCTTATGACTGTCCTATTGACCTCCTCCCGGGCACTACTCCACCCCGGGGCAGAATTTATCCTCTCTCTGCCCCAGAGACTCTTGCTATGTCTGAGTACATCCAGGAAAATTTAAAAAAGGGCTTTATCCGCAAATCCTCCTCTCCTGCCGGAGCCGGATTTTTCTTTGTGTCCAAAAAAGATGGCTCCAAAACGGCATTTAACACTAGAGATGGACACTTTGAGTATCTGGTCATGCCCTTTGGCCTGTGCAACGCCCCTGCCGTCTTCCAAGACTTTGTTAATGAATTTTTTCGTGATCTCTTATATTCCTGTGTTGTTGTGTATCTGGACGATATCCTGATTTTTTCTGCCAACCTAGAAGAACACCGCCAGCATGTCCGCATGGTTCTTCAGAGACTTCGTGACAATCAACTTTATGCCAAAATGGAGAAATGTCTGTTTGAATGTCAATCTCTTCCTTTCCTAGGATACTTGGTCTCTGGCCAGGGACTACAAATGGATCCAGACAAACTCTCTGCCGTCTTAGATTGGCCACGCCCCTCCGGACTCCGTGCTATCCAACGTTTTTTGGGGTTCGCCAATTATTACAGACAATTTATTCCACATTTTTCCACCATTGTGGCTCCTATCGTGGCTTTAACCAAAAAGAATGCCAATCCTAAGTCATGGCCTCCTCAAGCGGAAGACGCCTTTAAACACCTCAAGTCTGCCTTTTCTTCAGCTCCCGTGCTCTCCAGACCTGACCCATCTAAACCCTTCCTATTGGAGGTTGATGCCTCCTCAGTAGGAGCTGGAGCGGTCCTTCTACAAAAAAATTCTTCCGGGCATGCTGTTACTTGTGGTTTTTTTTTAAGACCTTCTCTCCGGCGGAGAGGAACTACTCCATCGGGGATCGAGAGCTACTAGCCATTAAATTAGCACTTGAGGAATGGAGGCATCTGCTGGAGGGATCAAGATTTCCAGTTATTATTTACACCGATCACAAGAACCTCTCCTATCTCCAGTCTGCCCAACGGCTGAATCCTCGCCAGGCCAGGTGGTCTCTGTTCTTTGCCCGATTTAATTTTGAAATTCACTTTCGGCCTGCCGATAAGAACATTAGGGCCGATGCTCTCTCTCGTTCCTCGGATGCCTCGGAAGTAGAGCTCTCTCCGCAACACATCATTCCTCCTGACTGCCTGATCTCCACTTCTCCAGCCTCCATCAGGCAAACTCCTCCAGGGAAGACCTTCGTCTCTCCACGCCAACGCCTCGGAATCCTCAAATGGGGTCACTCCTCCCATCTCGCAGGTCATGCGGGCATCAAGAAATCCGTGCAACTCATCTCTCGTTTCTATTGGTGGCCGACTCTGGAGACGGATGTTGTGGATTTTGTGCGAGCCTGCACTGTCTGTGCCCGGGATAAGACTCCTCGCCAGAAGCCCGCTGGTCTTCTTCATCCTCTGCCTGTTCCCGAACAGCCTTGGTCTCTGATTGGTATGGACTTTATTACAGACTTACCCTCACCGTGGTAACACTGTTGTTTGGGTGGTCGTTGATCGATTCTCCAAAATGGCACATTTCATCCCTCTTCCTGGTCTTCCTTCTGCGCCTCAGTTGGCAAAACAATTTTTTGTACACATTTTTCGTCTTCACGGGTTGCCCACGCAGATCGTCTCGGATAGAGGCGTCCAATTCGTGTCTAAATTCTGGAGGGCTCTCTGTAAACAACTCAAGATTAAATTAAACTTTTCTTCTGCTTATCATCCTCAATCCAATGGGCAAGTAGAAAGAATTAACCAGGTCCTGGGTGATTATTTACGGCATTTTGTTTCCTCCCGCCAGGATGACTGGGCAGATCTTCTGCCATGGGCCGAATTCTCGTATAACTTCAGAGTTTCTGAATCTTCTTCCAAATCCCCATTTTTCGTGGTGTACGGCCGTCACCCTCTTCCCCCCCTCCCTACTCCCTTGCCCTCTGGTGTACCCGCTGTGGATGAAATAACTCGTGATCTTTCCACCATATGGAAAGAGACCCAAAATTCTCTCTTACAGGCTTCATCACGCATGAAGAAGTTTGCTGATAAGAAAAGAAGAGCTCCCCCCATTTTTTCTCCCGGAGACAAGGTATGGCTCTCCGCTAAATATGTCCGCTTCCGTGTTCCCAGCTACAAATTGGGACCACGCTATCTTGGTCCTTTCAAAATTTTGTGCCAGATTAATCCTGTCTCTTATAAACTTCTTCTCCCTCCTTCTCTTCGTATTCCTAATGCCTTTCACGTTTCTCTTCTTAAACCACTCATCATCAACCGTTTCTCTCCTAAACTTCTCTCTCCCACTCCTGTCTCCGGTTCTTCAGACATGTTTCCTGTAAAGGAGATACTGGCCTCCAAAAAGGTCAGAGGAAAAACCTTCTTTTTGGTTGACTGGGAGGGCTGTGGTTCTGAAGAGAGATCCTGGGAACCTGAGGACAATATCCTAGATAAAAATCTGGTCCTCAGGTTCTCAGGCTCCAAGAAGAGGGGGAGACCCAAGGGGGGGGGTACTGTTATGCCGAGCGCTCCGGGTCCCCGCTCCTCCCCGGAGCGCTCGCTACACTCTCGCTCCCGCAGCGCCCCGGTCAGATCCACTGACCGGGTGCGCTGCGATTCCGCCTCCAGCCGGGATGCGATTCACGATGCGGGTGGCGCCCGCTCGCGATGCGCCCCCCGGCTCCCGTACCTGACTCGCTCTCCGTCGGTCCTGTCCCGGCGCGCGCGGCCCCGCTCCCTAGGGCGCGCGCGCCGGGTCTCTGCGATTTAAAGGGCCACTGCGCCGCTGATTGGCGCAGTGGTTCTAATCAGTGTGTTCACCTGTGCACTCCCTATGTATACCTCACTTCCCCTGCACTCCCTCGCCGGATCTTGTTGACATTGTGCCAGTGAAAGCGTTCCCTTGTATGTTCCTAGCCTGTGTTCCAGACCTCCTGCCGTTGCCCCTGACTACGATCCTTGCTGCCTGCCCCGACCTTCTGCTACGTCCGACCTTGCTTCTGTCTACTCCCTTGTACCGCGCCTATCTTCAGCAGTCAGAGAGGTTGAGCCGTTGCTAGTGGATACGACCTGGTCACTACCGCCGCAGCAAGACCATCCCGCTTTGCGGCGGGCTCTGGTGAATACCAGTAGTGACTTAGAACCGGTCCACTAGCACGGTCCACGCCAATCCCTCTCTGGCACAGAGGATCCACCTCCTGCCAGCCGGCATCGTGACAGTTTGGTCTTCGAATATGGATACATGGCTTGTGATTGAATCCCGCCTGGAGACAATAGGTTTGGGGGCATCGGAGAGAGATTTGTGTATCTTGGGTAATAAATATAAAACCGGTGTTACCGGATGAGACACTTTTAGAAAATCATAAAGAGGTTCAATCAATCAAATGTTGTTCAAGTGCATTATGTAAGATGCAGTCTAATTTAGTTTCCATGTCTTTCTTAGGATCATGTACAAGGATTTGGTATGTGCTAGAGTCATTAAGTTGGCGTAAGGCCTCATGAATATATTTACTACGATCAAGGACCACAATCGCGGCACCTGCTCAAAAAAATTAAGGGAACACTTAAACAACACAATGTAACTCCAAGTCAATCCCACTTCTGTGAAATCACACTGTCCACTCAGAAAGCAACACTGACAATCAATTTCACATGCTGTTGTGCAAATGGAACAGACAACAGGTGGAAATTATGAGCAATTAGCAAGACACACCCAATAAAGGAGTGATTCTGCAGGTGGTGACCACAGACCAAGTCTCAGTTCCTATGGTTCCTGGCTGATGTTTTGGTCACTTTTGAATTGCTGGCGGTGCTTTCACTCTAGTGGTAGCATGAGACAGAGTCTAAAACCCACACAAGTGGCTCAGGTAGTGCAGCTAATCCAGCATGGCACATCAATGTGAGCTGTGGCAAGAAGGTTTGCTGTGTCTGTCAGTGTAGTGTCCAGAGCATGGAGGCGCTACCAGGAGACAGGCCAGTACATCAAGAGATGTGGAGGAGGCCGTAGGAGGGCAACAACCCAGCAGCAGGACCGCTACCTCCTCCTTTGTGCAAGGAGGAGCAGGAGGAGCACTGCCAGAGCCCTTCAAAATGACCTTCAGCAGGCCACAAATGTACATGTGTCTACTCAAAAGGACAGAAACAAACTCCATGAGGGTGGTACAAGGTGGGGGATGTGCTTAAAGCCCAACACCATACAGGACGTTTGGCATTTGCCAGAGAACACAAAGATTGGCAAATTTGCCACTGGCGCCCTGTGCTCTTCACAGATGAAAGCAGGTTCACACTGGGCACATGTGACAGAGTCTGGAGATGCCGTGGAGAATGTTCTGCTGCCTGCAGCATCCTCCAGCATGACTGGTTTGGCAGTGGGTAAGTAATGGTGTGGGGTGGCATTTCTTTGGGGGGGCCGTACAGCCCTCCATGTGCTTGCCAGAGGTAGCCTAACTGCCATTAGGTACAGAGATGAGATCCTCAGACCCCTTGTGAGATCATATGCTGGTACGGCTGGCCCGGGGTTCCTCCTAATGCAAGACAATGCTAGACCTCATGTGGCTAGAGTGTCAGCAGTTCCTGCAAGTGGAAGGCATTGATGCTATGGACTGGCCCGCCCGTCCCCAGACCTTAATCCGATTGAGCACATCTGGGACATCTCTCACTCCATCCACCAATGCCACGTTGCACCACAGACTGTCCAGGAGTTGGCGGATGCTTTACTCCAGATGTGGGAGGACATTAGGAGCATGCCCACCTCATCAGGAGCGTGCCCAGGCGTTGTAGGGAGGACATACGGGCATGTGGAGGCCACACACACAACTGAGCCTCATTTTGACTTGTTTAAAGGACATAAAATCAAAGTGGAAAACCACACTACAGGCTGATCCAACTTTGATGTAGAGTGTGACTCCATATCCAGACCTCCGTGGGTTGATAAGTTTGATTTCCATTGATAATTTTTGTGTGATTTTGTTGTCAGCGCATTCAACTATGTAAAGACAAAAGTATTTCATACGTTTAGTTCATTCATTCAGATCTAGGATGTGTTATCTTAGTGTTCCCTTTATTTTTTTGAGCAATGTATAAGATTGTGGTCCTGGATGAAAGTATTGAGTGCCTGTAACTGGTTACTTGTCAGATTATGGTGTGACAATCGATGTGTATTAGATCTTAAGGTGGACATATCATGACTAACAAATGAACAAAACGTTTCTAAAGCACAAGATGAAACAGATGGTGCAAATTTACTCTTTTTTTGGTAAATCATAATCAACAAATTAGAACCTGGAGAGAGCTGTGGCTGAAGGTGCGGGTGCGGTAATGGCCAGTTTATTAGCTGGGTCAGCAAACCACAACTTCAGCCTTAGCTTACAAAAAAAATTTATGTAAATCAACCTCTAAAGAAAACCAATCTACATAGTTTGCTGGTCAAAAACTTAAACCCATGCTCATTAAGTCCAGTTGTGCAGATGTCAAATCAATGGAAGAGATATTTACCACCTTCAGTCTTGGGTTGCGTCGGTTTTTCGATTGCCAGTGGCGGCATCCTCCCCATCGGGTGGATCGCTGGATGCTGTTGGTACCTCTAAATAAAAAAGGGCCAATCTCTTGGCTGTGGTCTGTCATTGGGGGCCTTGGGTTCTCTGTGAAATGATGATAGAGAGTGCAATCTGGTATTACTGTTTTTAAAGACTCTAATTCTCTTAGAGCATTTGATAGAAAGTTCACTCCACAAATATACTCTGGCATTTTCATAATCAAGACAGTCACAATGCCATTTATGGCGTTTAAAGTTCTCCTGTTCTTCTCTGGATTTTTGAAGAGATGATATCTGCTTATTCATGAAAGATTCAACCTTGTTTGATGGTAGAGCCGATTTAAGAGACTCTTCCAAAGAAGTAATTTTAATATGGGTAGAAATTATATCCCTTTGTAAAGTCAGTGTTGAGTAGAATGTGATCCAAAGAAAATGTATTAGCAATTGCTTCGTACTTCAATCTATAGCCTGGGTCACTGGAGTACTCATTCAAATGTAGGGTAAGGGAGAGCATCTTTTTAGATTCTGACTCATATTGACATTGGATGTCAATAATAGATTGAGTGTGAAGAAAGGCAGCATCGCCGTCTACACAGGACAAAAGCCTGTCAATGTCCTCATCAGAATATGCAGAACTAGATGGTGCTACAGTACCTGCCAGCAGATTGATGGAAAATGCTTCCATGGTCACGACAAAGGCAAAGTTCAATGGGTGCAAGCTCCACAGACCATAAATAGAAAAAAATAGAAGGTAGCAGCACACCGTTTGTGATCAGTTGAGGTGGGTGCAATCAGTAAGGATCCCAAGGTCACAGGATTCCTGGCAGTTAATATATCAAAAGAATACTGCAGCACTCCAAGGCGTCGGTGAAAAACGTGAGTAGCGTTTATTCCATCATAGTCATAGTGGCAACGTTTCAGCTGCGTGCAAGTAGCCTTTTTCAAGTAGTTACATATTGCAAGTGAAGGCGTATAAATATGGTGGATAGCGTGACATCACTATTGCATCACTCATTTGCATATTGACAACAACAAAGGTACATGCATAGAAAATTAGGGCAATCAGTGTACATAGCCAGTGAGAACACAATTGAGTATATATGAGTACATACAATGTGTAAATACATAAGTGGAGTACAGTGTTATAGTAATAAGAAACATATAGTAAACTCACTGAGATGAGACTGAGTTTCTGGGCCAAGGTTTGTCAATAGAGATGAGCGAACTTACAGTAAATTCGATTCATCACGAACTTCTCGGCTCGGCAGTTGATGACTTTTCCTGCATAAATTAGTTTAGCTTTCAGGTGCTCCGGTGGGCTGGAAAAGGTGGATACAATCCCAGGAGACTCTTTCCTAGGATTGTATCCACCTTTTCCAGCCCACCAAAGCATCTGAAGGCTGAACTAATTTACGCAGGATAAGCCATCAACTGCCGAGCCGAGAAGTTCGTGACAAATCGAATTTACTGTAAGTTCGCTCATCTCTATTTGTCAACCTCCTGAGACACTAATGTGTCTCGGAAAGGTGACCTACAACCTGAGATGGGTCCAGATTGCTGTGTCCACTTTGCATGGTTATGCTTGTTACATGTTGCATGGTTATTTATAGGGCACTATTATTGCCTATACCATTTTGGTATTTATATTCATATGTTGCCACAACCATATGTGCCCTATTACCATTCATTGGTTCATTCATTGTGCCAATTTTCATTTGTGCCATCAATCACTGAGTTCTCCCATGGTTTGCCCACAGTATTTGCCCTCAGTGGAGCCGGCTTCCTCTTGTGCGCTTGCACACACACTCTTCCTTAATCTGCCCACATTTAATATGGCCGCGCAGCTCTTCCTGCCGTCGCGCGCATGCGCAAGGATGAGAACTTCCGGTTGACCTCCAGTACCCTGTGTAGCGGTCAGCTTGCGCCTGTCATGCAGTGACGGCGCCGCCGGCATCCTTCGATGCCATCATGCAGGATAGCCCCAGTAGGTAGTAATCGGTAGCCCCCTTAGGTAGTCATCAGTAGCCCCAATAGGTAATAGAAAAAATATATATATATATTTAGGCTGCTTTCACACTATACAGTTCCTCCGTTTTAAAGACCTGTTATGTCCTGTTATAACAACCCAGTCATAGCCCGTTATGAATAACGGACGCTATTTGTGACGGGAGAAAAAAACCTCACATGCACAATTTTTCTCCCGTCACAAAATAATGTCTGTTATTCATAACGGGGTACCTCCGTGGCGTAAGTCCTCTTCAAGAGGCCTGTGCAATGCGCCAGTTTTCTGACTCCTCTCACTCCCTCCGGCAGTTTCCTGGATCAGACGCAGTCAGGCTCTTTCCTCTCCGCTGATTGTGCTGCGGGCGGCCGGGGATTAATGTGGACACGCATTTGACATAAAAGTTGGAGGGCAGAAGTGGTATTAGCGCCAATAAAACCATAGAGAGTGGAGGTCAGCTGACTTCCTGCTGGGAAGGACAGCAGCTTGGATGCTGGAAACAAACCGTTGGGGTGCCCAGCCAGTCCAGAGTCTTCTCCAGGCTAGGAGAACCTGGACACCAGTGTGAGGACTCATGGAGCCTGTATCCCGCGCTGAAAGCATGGAAGCTGTCCCAGCTAATTTTCTGATATATAGCCTCTCTGATGGTTGGTTTTATTCTTAGGCTAAGAATGTTCATAAGAAAGCGAAATGCGAGAGAAGAGAATGTGTATTGTGCAGAAGGAAACTGGATGTGGCTTATGTGGGCTCCCATTGTGAATCTTGTGTCAGTAAAAGCTGAGAAACATTGTCCACAATTTTCTTAAGAGTATGCAAGATGTGGTTAGAGGAGATAAGAGCGTGCATGTCGGCTTGGCCTTCTCAGTAGCCCTGTGCAAGCAAGAGGGTAGAGCCTGAACGCCCATCCTTAGTGGTGATTCCGGATGAGACAGAATCTTTTGATATGGAAGAAGGGAAGCTTTATGGAGGAATCTGACCCAGCTTTGAATGAGTGCACGGGTGGATCCCTGTTCCCAGCAGAGAATGTGGGAATGTGGAAGGCCCTGTGAGAGTGGTTAGAGCTACCATGAATTTAGAGGAAAAGATAGAGCCTAAATCTGTACAAGATCGCATGTTCGAGGGTCTTGCTCCCAGGAAGTGTGCTGTGTTTCCAGTCCAGGCTCTGGCCTCCATTATCAAAAATGAGGGGCAGAAACCTGACAAAATTTTTTTTTGTGTTGGTGCCAGCTTCTATTAAACTGAAATATCCTTTTCAGGAAGAGGATTGTGGTAATTGTCTCCTAGAATTGACCCATCAGTGGCAGTTACTAGGAAAGCAGCCCTTCCTTTTGAGGATGCCGGTTCTTTAAAAGAGCCCATGTACCCTAGACCCTAGAAAACAACTATTTGCGTCCATTCCTACACTTGCAGCAGCGGTGGACTTTACCTCTGACACTTCTGTAGACACCCTAAAGCTTTCAGCTAGAGCCTCAGCCTTCTTGAATTCAGCTAGGAGAGTGGAAGGGGGATGTGGCCTCAAAAGCCAAACTATGTTCCTTACCGTATGAGGGCAACTACTTTTTCGGAGAAGAGCTAGACCAGGTCCTGGAAAAGGCCTCTGATAAAAAGAAGAGTTTTCCTATGCCTTTCTTTCCCTACCCAAATAAAAAGCCCTTTCGGGGGAGGGAGGATTTCGGTAGAGGTTCCTTTAGATCTAGAGTGGGAAGAAATATCTGCAAGTCCCCGGGTATTAAGTTCAATAAAGCATGGTTTAAAAATTATGGTCTCTTGTCTTCCAAGTTCCAGATTTGTAGTCACAGACCTTCAGTCTCATCCAGAGAAGCAAGCTGCGCTCGAGAAAGAGGTGTTTTCCCTACTAGAGAAGAAGGATCTGGCTCAGGTTCCGGTACAAGAACGAGGCAGGGATTTTACTCGACCCTGTTCTGGTAAGTAAGCCAAATGGTTCTTTTTGTATGATTATCAATCTGAAGCTACTTAATTGCTCCCTAAAGTAAGTTTCGTATGGAAACGATCCAGTCAGCTATTCTGAACCTGAGCCAGAATTGTTTCATGTTCACCCTGTATCTGCGGAATGCTTATTAGGTCTCGATTTTTCAGGATCACAAGAAATTTCTCAGGAAGCAGTGGCTATAGGCAATTCCCTATTGCATCTGTAGTTTCAGGCCCTTCCCTTTGGTCTCTCCCAAGCACCTTGGGCATTCATGAAGCTTATGGCGGAGGTGGTGGTCCATGTAACGGAGCAGGATGTCGTAATAGTCCCATACTTTGACAACTTCCTGATCATCTCAGATTCAGTTGCTCCTGATAAAGCAGGTTCACCAAGTGCTGGCTATTCTTTTAAAATTAGGTCTGGAAGTAAATTTGGACAAATCCCAGTTGATTCCCAGCCAGATTTGTACCTTCCTGGGAATAGGTCTGGATTCCAGGTGCCAGATCTCCTTCCTTCCATACAAAAGATAGGCTTTGATACAGAACAGAGTGTGTCAGCTTATAGAGGTAGGAGAGGTTACCCCCAGATCAGCCATGTCTGTACCTCCTGTATCCCAGTGGGCCCAGTACTATTCCAGGAGTTTGCAGGAGCACATTTTGACTCTGTGGAACAAGTCAGAGAGTTCTTCAGACGAACTGTTAGTTCTTCTGGCGGTTAGACGAGAAAAACTTAGGGAGAGGTGTCCCCTTGATAAAGAAAGATGAGTTTCGTCTCACAACGGATGCACGCCCTTCGGGGTGGGGGGCTCATTGGGGTGCTCTAATTCTGCAGGTTCAGTGGAGTCCTGAGGAATCCCTAGAATCACAAAATGTAACTGTAAGCAGTTCTTTTTGCCATCTTCCAGTTTGTACCCTTGATTGCGGGGAAAGATTTGAAGATAATAACTGAAAACTCTACAGTGGTCGCCTACATAAACCATCAGGGGGGTACCAGGTCTCCCATACTGATGAGAACCTCTCCTCACCTATTCAGATTGGCAGAACTGCATCTGGCATCCCTGTTTGCACTTCATCTAAAGGGCTCTCAGAACTGCATAGCAGACATCGCCAACCAGGAGGAATGGGAGTTGGATCAAATAGTGTTTTCCCAGATTTGTCACCTATGAGGTACACCTTTAGTAGATATCTTTGCCTCGAGGTCAAACAAGAAGCTAGAAAAATTCTTCTCCCTGTCTCCAGCAAATTGCCCCCTAGCAATAGATGCTTTCTCCTGGAATTGGGGAGGAGGTCTGCTATAAGCTTTTCCACCTATCCGGCTTCTTCCAAGAGTGTTGTGGAAGATAAGAGAACATAGGGCTACAGTGATAGTTATTACCCCCTTCTGGCTCAGGAGAGTCTGGTTCACGTGGCTCCGGAAGCTGTCCATTGTTTCCCCAAGTTTGCTCAGTCAGGGGCCGGTTTTCTCAAAATCTCCAATCTGCATCTCATGGCATGGCTGTTGAGAGGAATATGCTAGCTCAGAGGGGACTTTAGGAACTAATCACAACCTTTCTGGCCAGTCGTAAAAAGGCAACCTCTAAGAACCTTGAAGGCGTTCTACAGATTTGTTGACTCTCCTATTAAAGTGCTAGAAGCCCCTGATATTCCTAAAATCTTAGGCTTCTTGCAGGTTGGCCTTGACAAGCACCTCAGACCTAGCACTATTAAAAGGCAGCTTCCCCTAGTACTGTCGCTAGATGGATTAAGCAATCAATTCAGTTGGCTTACTCAGGGTTCGTTTCCCATCAGGATTCACGGCACGTTCAACGTTTCCACTGCATGGGCAAAGGGGGCCTTGGCTTCCCTAGAGCAAATTTGTAAGGCCGCTACCTGGAATTCTCACACTTTCTAATGACATTATAGGCTTAATCTCATGAGGGACAAAGATCTTTCCTTTGGTTGGATTGTACTTCAAGCTGTGGTCCCACCCCTAAAACTAGCCTTGTCTACTCTCCATGGGTGCCCTCGTGGGCAAAGGGGAAAACAAATGACTCACCGGTAATTGTTTTTCGTTAAGCCCACAACGGCACCCACCAAATACCCACCCTGTATATAGATATTAAACAAAAAATAAAAAATAAAGTATTATCTAGGTCTCTTTTGAAGGCAGAGAATTTCTTAGAATACTTTTGGTAATGTTTGATACCCTTATATGCAACTTCCTTTCTATTTCCTGTCCTGCAGATGAGGAGGCGGTCTCTCCATGGGTGCTGTCGTGGGTCAATGAAAAACAATTACGGGTAAGAGCAATTTAGCGGAATGGGTGAAAGGTCACAACATTTTTTGCAAAGATAATTTAGATTATTTCATGAGATCAACTGGGGGGGGGGGGGGGGTAGTACACAAAAGACATACGCCCAGGCAAACAAGGTTTGAAATCACTATTTATATGTGGTTACAGCTACAGTTTTTTCTATGGCCGTTGCTTCTGTTTTTGCAGTTTGGAGTTTTCCCCCCCTCAGGATCCCCACCCTAGTATGCCTTTAGAGCATACTTGGCAATTTTCAAGTGTAGTATCAGTTTACCATTCGATACATTCTCTATTCAAGAACATATATTGATTGGATTTTTCATAAGGGGGGGGGGGGGGGTGATTTTGAGTTCACTTCCGTCGCTCTAAGCGTCTGACTGATAAGGTAGTTTCTGCTGGTTCAGTGCATCCCACATATTGGCAGGCTTAGCCATTGGTCAGAGTATAGCGGCACAAGCATTTTACACTCAGTTCTTTCAGCGTTATATCTGCTGCGCTTTTTCGGGGATTGTATATGGGGGCCGCTTATTGTTCAATCACCCTGAACGGCTGATATGCCACTTTACATAGGAGTATGTTGACATACGCCACTGGCATACCTACTGCAGAGTTCTCACTCTGTCAGGGAGCGCATGTGACTCGCCGTGGCAGGTCGTTGCCAAGGGTTTCACAATCCCTTGAAGGATAGCGTTGAGGATAACAGTCACTGACTGTATCCCCGGTGAGTACCAGACCATGACATGTCGGTTATGTCCACCATTTTTCTTAATGTGTGCATACTATACTCCCTCTTCAGGCTGCCGCATCCACGGCTAGTGCCCTGGATCCCCTCGTCCAGTGCGAGGTCTCTGTGGAAGTGTGTCTGCATGGTTGAGGACTGGACCGGCTGTCTTTATGCCAGACAGTAGTCTCTCTTGTCGCTCATCTCACATCTGCCGCATCCGCGGCTGGATGAACGGTACCCCACTTCTAGTGCGAGGTGTCCACTGGAGTGACCAGTTGTCTACTATGGACCCATACCAGTAAGACAGACAATGGTCTGCATAGTTTTCTACAGCACCTCTCGCTCTTATCCAAGGGCTGATTTATCTGCGGCTGGAGTTCCGGTACCTCACTGATGCACGGAATCCGGTGGGGTGACCTGGCATGCCCTATGAACCCTATGCAGGGCAATGGGGATACACTCCATGGCTCCTAAGCCTCCACCAGTCTCCCAGGGTGACAGGGATTCTATCGATGGCTTCTAGGCCTCCCCGCCCTTCCATGTGTTAAAGGGGCACAGTTATTGCCTATGTGACTGTCCCCTTATCACCAGCACCTGGAGGTGTACTCGTTCAGCCAGACAGTTGTCTGCAGTTTCCGCTGCCATTGGTCTCCCATCTCTGGGCTGCCACGTGCATGGCTGGACCTTCCAGTTCCTCACTGTTGGTGTGATTAATCTGTACGAGGGTCCTCGCAAGTACAAGGGACTGATGTCAGTCAACCAGTCTTTCGTCTGCATGGTCTCCTACACCACAGGGTCACCCATCAGTTCGGCCGCACTCCTTTGTCCGACTTCCTGTGGGAGGGTTTGTAGGAGTGGTCCAGTGTGTTCAGGAATCCTATACCAGTTGGCCAGATGGTTGTCTGCATGGTTTGCTGCTACATCCGTGGCAGAAGTTCAGGTACCTCACTGCCCAGGTGTAGTTCCTCAGGGACCCTATACAATGCATCACATGCTGGTTTGTGGGGTTCCCTACCAGGTCCCTCTCCACATGCCTGCCGTACCAGCTGAACGCTGGTATCCCACTCTAAGGGTATGGTTCTGAATGCGGGACCTGGTGTGACTGTGGTCTCTACGCCAGATAGCCAGGCTGTGTCTGCATAGTTTTCTCATCCACCAGCTCCCCTCCCCATTCATGCCACTCCTGTATCCCGTTGGGTTCATTGGGCCTCTTTTTTTCCTGTAAGTCAGCCTGTGTCTGCATGTTTCCTGCCCCACATAAGTTCTCCATCTCTTACGTCTGCGACAGCAGTCTTCGTGTGTGTGGCACCACTAAGAGATGGGGTGCGGGAGTTGTCCTGCAGATTCCAGACTTTCACAACTACAGCAGCACTCTTCCCCTTTCTAAGGCACGTGGTCTGCTAGGGGCATGGTTGCGACACACCGTTGGGTGCTTAGCATTTCTTATATATGGCTGGACTTTTGAATGTCTGTGGTTTTTCGTGTCTGCAGTCTTAGTACAAGACTTTCGTGAAGTCGCCGTGTGTGTTCCTACATATGCTACAGCCACTCTGCCCGTCTCCCCTTCTGTTCAGTTGGGTGTGCCTCGGGCCTTCCTGTCAGCCCCCCCCCAGGTATCTTCCTAGTTCTTGCACTGTGTGGTTTGGGCACATGCTCTGTTGCCTTGGACAACAACCAGGATGGTCCAGGGTTTCCCCCTTTCACCCCCGATGGGATGTTCCTCTCAACGTTGTTTGACGTGTGTGGATGTGGGCTTCTTCCTTGCATTAGTAGTCACGCCTTTGTCTTGTTACCCACAGCCCTTGTCCAGGATTCCAATCGCACTAGGGACACACATTAACTCCTCCATGCTTCGATATGTTGTTGCAGAGTTCCTAGGATACTGTGGCGTGCGCTTTTTCTGGATTGACCCACCTGGTTCTTGGGGCCTTAGTGGTGGTTGAGGTCTCGGCATGTGTGGCGATCCTGCCCAGTCTCCGCCCCGATCCCATTTGTGGGGTGGCCTTTCTGTACAGCACTTCTTCCTGTCTCGACATGGATATTTGTCACCTGGTACATTTCTCGGACGTTGAGTATACATACTCTACAGGTGTGAGTCTTCCAGGAGACTCTGGATCCTCTAATTCCCATGTTGGCCACTCCAAGATGCTCCATTTCAGGGTATTCTGCTCCTTCGATTAGCAGTACTCAAGAGATAGAGGGTGTTATGGTCATCTGGATTACTCCAGTTGAGCTAATTTCACCTCCCTGGTGCTCGTAGCGGGCCAGAGACAGGATTTTTGGGTCTACAGCTGGTCAGGTCATCGATCTTGCGCCAGGCCCCTCTTGAGCTGGTTTCTGTCTCTTTTTTCCGGTGGTTTTCTGGTCTCCACCTTCTGTGCTCACCTTCTACTCAGGCGCCCGCTGATCTCCCTGCCAGGTTCTCTTGATTCGGTTCTCTTATTGTGCCCTTTTCCAATTTTTTGTTTCTCAGCCGGGCTAGCCCTCTGTCTGGTTCTGTGCTCCTTGGGGTTGCTTTCCAACCCCCTTCCGGGATGGATTTGGTCTGGCTACATAGTCTATTTTTTCTTGTCTCTCTCCAGTTCACAGGTTTAGAGTCTCTTTACAGGATGGTCTCTTCCTTTGGCATCCTAGCCCATCTCTATGGACTATTGGTTATTCATGGAGCTCATTTTTTGGGCCTCTGTTGTCTCTGGCCCGGAGTCTATTCCGCTAGCCTTACGGACGGCTGGGTTTGGTCTCTGGACTTCTTCCCCTTCTCTAGTGGTTGTTATTCCCACCCTAGGTTACTGCTTTGGTGCCTCCCATCAGTAACCATGTGCCCCAATGAAGAGCGACTGAGAAAAAGATTTTTTTTTGTACTCACCGTACACTCTCTTTCTCGTAGCTTTCATTGGGGGACACCGCACCCACCCATTTCTTCACTTTTGCCCGGTTGCTCTTTTCCGGTTCTTGGGGTTTTATCCGGGATTCCTTTCTACTGCTTTGTGACAAAACTGATTACCTCACTTCCATTGGGCGGGAATATCCTGCCAGGGAGGAGGGACTTATTTTTTCCTTAGTGTCAGCACCTCCTAGTGGCAAGAGCATTTACCCATCAGTAACGGTGTCCCACAATGAAAGCTCCGAGAAAGATTTTACAGTGAGTAAAAAAAATAAAAATCCTTATACAGTGTATAGTATATATGTCTATATAATACAGTATATGGTACATTATATCTCCTTATAAACAGTATATAGTACATTATGTATCCTAATACAGTATATGGTACATTATGTATCCTAATACAGTATATGGTACATTATAATAGGGTGGCACTGCACACAGTACATACCTTAGTCAGATGCTCAGTGCTGCACCATTTTATGCTAGGGATGTTAGGGACCTGCTACTTACAGGTGGCCATGACGTGGCTAGTGGGCTTGCACTTCATGATCATAAAGTACACTAACGACCTGTTAGTTTAATAAAGGTTGCTGAGTAGCATTAGATCAAGGTGCATGTTGTGGATGTGCAACCATGTCTGTTTTCTCTATTTGAATTCACATAGTCAGCCAGTGTTTGTTATCTAGCAATAGCTCACAGCTCACTAAAATCCTCTCAGTATAGGGAGTCTGATCTCTGGGACCAACCTCACAACAGCGACTCACAGTGAGGTGGTCACACACACCACCCCTTTCTACATTCTCTATGGGAGTTTTTGGACATAGCCAAACATACTATCATAGCAATCAAGCCACCCCCCCCCCCCCCCCACCCCAGATGTATATAGCTTATCCTGGCAATAAGGGATAACTTCTTATTGTGGGAGAACCCTTCTAAAGGTGATCCCCTTCCATCCAGTGCAAAAAGCAGTCTGCATTGACTAATGGAGCTGATTTTATTTTTTACAACCATAGGCTTCAAAAGCTGTGGGGTTACGTCAAAGCACTTTTGAATATATGGAATGCTGTGCATTTTACAGACATAACTGTGGACACTTGTGTTATTATTCAGACAGATATTTCTGTAAAGGTCCATCAGAAATGGCAGTAAAAGGAGTGTCTGAAAAGGAGTGACCCAGGATCTGTCGGTAGAGCGCATGCGCCAACAGATTACATACAGCTCTCATGTCCTGATGATGCGAGAGCTGTATGTAAACTGCCGGCACATGCACTCTACTAACAGACTGACATGCGACTAAAGTCACTAAAACGTTGCAGTCGCAGAATATGAATATGCTAATTAAGGGTATGGCTGATTGAGAAGACAGAAAGAAGCAGGGGCAGCCAGCTGGGCGGTTCCCGCCTCCTACATGCAAGTCCCTAAATTCAGAAGGGGAACTTCGCCAGCCAATATCTTGGGAACCACGGCACCGATTATCGTAAGTTACCCCTCTTTGGATTCCTGGGTTTAGTGTGGGTGATCAGGGTGACCATTTTCCTTTAATGGATTCCAGATGCCTAGTGCACAGCATGAACAGCTCATCAATCACACACCACACAAAATACAATGTAACACTTTTCTATTTATTTAGAAATGCACTTTGTTACAGCTTTTGTTTTGCACATATTTGCAAAAAGATGACGGAAAAAAAAAAAAAAAAGGCGTCCCTAATTCATCTATAACAAAGGTGAGGCAGATCAAACCTACTCACCAGTGCTCAAAGCGTGAATGTCATTGAGTTAGTGACAGGGGAGCCATACTTCATATAAAATAATCCTGTGTAAAAACTAAACAGAAGAGGAGACATTTTTATACAATTTTCTGCCAAAATACAACTGATGGCGACATTAGGAACGTGTAACCGCTGTGTATAACTTAGAAAAGCTTTGAGAAATTTAGAAGTAAAGGGGTGGATTGGCCCGTGGCCAAAAATAATAAAAAAAAAAAAAAAAAAAAAATCACATTACAGTAATGGGGGCGAATACCAGAGTCCCAAAACTCGAATCTAACATAAATGTGGCATGGGAATATTTAGCACACCCATGTAAAGACTCTCCCCTGGTAAAATCTACAAAGAAAAAAAAAATATATATATATATTCTAGCGAGTGCTTTACATTACAACATAAACATCTGCCCTAAGAAAATGAACACTATGGACCCAATAACAATGGTCGACTTCATGTGGCTGAGTCTGTGTCGATCACGTGCTGGAAGGCTTCTCTTCCGAAGATTCTTTCGACTGAGCTAAGTGTTTCTTGAAACAGAAGGAAAATAAAAATTAGTCAAAAAAGATTTCACTTGCGGTTTAAGAAGTCAAGAACATGCTGAATGGTGTTAAGAGTCTTATTAATTTTTTTCCCGACCTTTCCATGTATATATGTACGCTGGCCTTAGCTGAGCGTGCATGTGTTCTCAATAAAGAGGGAAATAGGCAGACCCCTATATCTCTTCTAGACACTTCTGGCAGCAGCACATCTGCTGTGAGGACTAATAGTGAGTATGAACATGCCCAATAATTTTTTACCAAAAACATCTGTTATCTGCGGCCTACACTGAACAAATATTTATTGCGTAGGGCATCTTTGTGCATGATCAATATGGCTAAGTGTGCGTATTATATGGACGGGAGCATGTGTGACAGCCAGACAATTCCGGCTCTACTTATACACAGAATGGGTTTAAAGAAAAAGGGAGGTCAGTCATTTTTGTGTTATGTACTGACAGCGGATTGATTATATACCAGATTTATCATCTATACAAAGAAGGCGATCAGTGGGGGTCTGACCACTAAACCTCAGCCAAACATGAAAAGGGGGTCCTGAGTTCTCTATTTGAATGGAGAAACAGGCAAGCTGCCAGAGAGAAGAAGAGCAAAAGGACTTAGCCATGTCCACCAGGTCCATAGAGTTAAAGGTAGTGGCAGCATGCATGCACGATGGCCGCACCATTCAAAGAACTCTGGGCCCCATTGTTGTAATAAGTAAGGTTCCTCGCAGTCAGACCCCTAGTGATCATACATTTATTACAAAGTGTTAAAGTATGAGACACATCTGCAACAAAAGTATCAGCTATTGAATAGCAGCAGAGAATGGAGCTGCATACCTCAACTGCTTGGTAATGTCGCAGAGTTTTGCAGTGCTTTAGCTTCGATGAATTGTCCATGTAAAAAAGGGAACACAATTTACAGAAATATCCTGTTTTAGGTACAAGAAATTCCAATCCTGCAAGACAAAAAAAAAAAAATAAAAAAAAAAAAAAGATTATCAGGGTCCAATTTCTGAATGAAGAAAATGTTATTTTATTCTTGTCAATTAAATGTGGACAAATGTAAAAACTTAAGAAAAATTATGGAAAAGAGCAGCACAAGCGATGAGGAAAACTAATGCTGTGGGTGCAAGCGGTCTCCTGGGTCCAAGGTTGCAGATATAAACAGGGAGGCAACTGCAGCACACCGGCGTATTCAAGCTTGAAAATTGTGGTATGAGACCACAGAAACGTTTTACCTGTATTACTGGAATAAAGCTACCTCACTGCTTTGAATACGCCGGTGTGCTGCAGTTGCCTCCGTGTGTGTGTGTGTGTGTCTAATAAATTATATATAATTAATATATATATTAATATATATATATATATATATATATAAATATATTAATATATATATATATTAATATATATATATATATATATATATATATATATATATATATATATATATATATATATATATATATACACATACATATACACACATACATATACACACATACATATACACACACACACACACTTATTTATTACACATACATATATGCATGTTATATTATTAATAAAATAGAAAAACAAAAACTTCTCTTTATTTTCCAAAATGTTAATGGTTCTGTAAATCATGACTTCTCCTGTGTTATGAGGTATCAGATAGTATAAAATATCTCACCGACTGGGGTATTGGAGTTAAACGGTTCCAGTTTCTTTTCCGCTAATGGAGTTTCTAGTTTTGTCTTCTTGGCTGGAGTTTCGGCACCTGGTTTCTCTTTAGCTAAAACAAAAGAAAAATGTGCATTACAACAGCAGCAGCTGCCGACAATGCCCCACAGTATGTTCTCACATATCTTGTGATCTTTTCATATACTTATTTTATACATTGTACGGTGCCCCTACTGTTTTTTTTTTTTTTTTTACTACAATCTATATGTATAGTTACTACAGCAGTCATTCATTAGGATGCAAGCGTAACATGGTGTTCTTATCCCGCCACATCCTCTAGATCAGTGTTTCATGGGTGCCTCAGCTGTCCAGGCATGCTGAAAATTGTAGTTCAGAAACACCTGGAGGCACCCTGGTTGAGAAACACCAGCCTACTGACTGAGCTACAGATTCCCCAGGCACTCCATGTGGTCTCAGCCATACACTGACTAAATTCCTACATACACCCTCTATGTATACTCTATGGCAGTATGTGAAACACTAAAAGCTCCATCTTCCCTGCACTGATCCCATCACAGACCATAAATTGGAAGAGAAATGCAGGCAGCCACTAGTTAGGCAGAGAGAAGACGCAGGGGCAGCACATCACATGTAGAAGGTTAGCACTACTGTGACTGTATGTTATACAGAATCATTGTGTCATACCCGAAGCCATCAGCCCTTGGCATAACACAGTAAGCATGCGTTTTGAGTGATCCTTTAGAGAGGTATTACTATTTAAACACATAGGGGGACATTTATCACTGAGTTTTCCCCTTTTTCTTGAGTTTTTTTGTGCAAAAATTTGCGCAATAACTTTCATTGCATCTTTTTTAACAGAATATTCTCAGATTTTCTCTACGTCCTCATGTACCGTAGAAAGGAAAATGCTTTACACACTAAATTTACTATTGCGCAGCACCACTCGTCCTTAGGTCGTGTGTGGTATTCAGTAGAGATGAGCGAACATACAGTAAATTTGATTTGTCACAAACTTCTCGGCTCGGCAGTTGATGACTTATCCTGCATAAATTAGTTCAGCTTTCAGGTGCTCCCGTGGGCTGGAAAAGGTGGATACAGTCCTAGGAGACTCTTTCCAGCCCACCGGAGCACCTGATAGCTGAACTAATTTATGCAGGATAAGTCATCAACTGCCGAGCCGAGAAGTTTGTGACGAATCGAATTTACTGTAAGTTCGCTCATCTCTAGTATTCAGTGTCATTGAAGTAAATTGATCCAAACTGTAATACCACAAAACCTGAGGACAGAGGTGGTACTTTATTTTTTTTTAAAGAAATCCGCTGTTTTTCTAATCCCCGATTATCCCTTTAACATCTTACAGATAACTATGATAACTACACAGGCATCTTACCGGTTTGTGATTTATCAGGAGTTGCAGCGGTGACGTCTGGTTGCTGGTCGGCTGTTCCCTGGTCACTGCCTTTAGACTTAGTTGTTTTAGCTGGGGATGACTTTGTTGCAGCACCTTTACATGTCTCGGGGGTAGCCTGCTGTGGGGAGTCTTTGCCGCCTTCATCACTTTGCAGTGGTCTCTTCCGTGGTCGTCCCCTCCAGCCCGCTGGTGTTATTGAAACAAAAATACAATATTAATCTAGATTCTACCAATTACTACTAGAGAAACACAACCTCTTTTAGGACCCATTCACAATACAGAATATATGCCCGGATAAATTCTTGACATCCAGCGTACAGCAGCTGCCAAAATAGGCTTCATTGACAGCACGTGCCAAAAGAATTAACTTGTTTATTCCTTTTGCGGAGCCCAGAATTGAAATTTCCTACTGTGCACAATGCAGCAAAATCTTACTGAAAACAATGAGAGGCTGCTGCACCGGAATTACTCAGTAATTATTCCGTAGTGTGAATTGGCCCTTAGTGTAGAGAAGGTTTATTTGCAGCTGTAGAGATCCTTGCAGCCAAGAAGCGCATTCTGATTTGCAATCACCGATACAATTTACAAGTGGAGTATATGGGGATGTACAAACACGTGGAGCAGGCAAGTCTGTTTGTATGTATCGCCATCTTTGCAGCTTTACAGAAAGATCTCATCTTGTCATAAAGGTAAATGAACTACAAGCATTCTGCATTGAAAGTCCTTTTGATATATGTGACATTTAGAACATGTTTGTGAGCCATGGTGCGATTTTACATCTGCAACATGGAATTTAAAGATGGACTTGTCAATGTAGATGTGCTGGATTCTGCTTTACATATGGGATGTAAATACAAAAATAATTCTGTGGGGCATTACACCTCACAACAGTATAAGGGCTTGTTCACCTTGCCATCGGGCTCCATTATACGAAGCTCTGTCAGCAAGAATAATGGGAGTTTTGCCATGAGAAAAAAAATAGTGCATGCATTATTATATTTTTTTCTTCCCTTATTACCAGACCCCCGACGAACCTGATTCAACGGGATCAGTCAGGACCTGGTGGAGTCTTTGGGATCGTTCGGTGCAACAAAACTGCCTCTTAACAGGACGGAGCACAGCGGCAATGTGAGCTTAACCATATCCCGTTTACATTTATCGTTTTTAGTCTGGGGTTAATTATAAAGGCCCCAAGTAAATGTTTAAGGGGTATTCTAACTTGTAAACATGTATCCTGTATCCACAGGATAGGGTATAAGTGTCTGATAAAACGAGTGCCAGGTCTCTGTGCTGAGCACTCAGACGCCCACCCTTCGAGATAAACTAGTCTTGGCAGGGTAACTGGTCAATCACAGGCTACATCGGTGTCCCACCTCAGCCGATTATTGGGGGTTGAGCGAGCAGTCACTGCTGGGACTAGTTTGTCTTGGAAAGAGGGAGCCAGAGCGCTCTGTGATGAACGTCACGGGCTGTTCTGGAGATCAGATACTTATCCCCTATGCCAGTGTTTACCAAGCAGGGTGCCTCCAGTTGTTGCAAAACTACCAGCATGTTCGAACAGCCAACGGAAATGCAAGCTGGGATTTGTAGTTTTGCAACAGCTGGAGGCACCCTGCTTGGAAAACACTGCCCTATTCTGTGGATAGGAGATACGTTTTTACAAGTACCTGAATACTATGAATAGTCTCTGGCTTTATCTTATAGGCTATTCTTCATATAAGATAGGGCCTAGGACTGTTCATAGTATTTGGGATATTGGGCAGACTTAGGAGGGCCAAATTGTTCTTATCCACAGACACATTCTGTACTTTATGTTAGAATACCCCTTTAAATTCACCAGCATTACCATGTACATGCTACAATTCTCCATTTTAAACTTATCATTACGGTTTATTCTGCCTATGAAGGAGGCCCGGCTTCTATTCCTGTTCACATACTGAGGGCAAAACAAATGACACTTACTGGGTTCCTTGGGATTTTGTTTGGACGTATTCTCAGCTTTTGCCTCGGACTCTTCCTCTTCCTCCCCAATCTCATCTACAGTCAGGAAGCGGTGTTCGATATCCGCAAAAGGCATCTCGTCATCATCGGCTTTCACCTCATCCAGAGTCAGTAGGGGATGCTCTGTATGGTCTGGATTGGCAGGGGGCTTCTGCTGCTGGATTTCAGTTTTTGCTTCTGGTTCTGTCTTGTTGTCCTCTGCACTTTCTAGTAATTTTGACTGCTCTACGTTGGTAGTCTCGCAGGTTGTTGCTTGTTCCTCGTCCTCCTCATTGACCTCATCCAGGGTGAGTAGCTGATCCTTAGTTAAGATCTCTGGCGTGGTTGAGGAGATCTGCTCCAAGGGGGAGTCCTGGGCATCCTCTTCGTCACTCACCTCATCGAGGGTCATCAGTATCTGCTCTTTAGTGCTCATAGGAGGGTCGTCCTCTGCATGCACTTCATCTAACGTCACCAAGGACTGGACCACCTGGTCGGCTGGGTTGTCTTCAGCAGTGGCGGTATTTTCTTCCTCCTCACAGACTTCGTCTAAGGTGACAAAGGACCGTTCGTGTGCACCTGAGCTGGTCACTCTAGATTTTTTGTTGTCTGAGGGCACAGGGTCGCTTTCTTTCCTCTTTCCTCTTCTGGTAGTGTCGGACTTCTCATCCGGCTCATTTAATCTGCTATTGGAGTCAAGGTGCTCCTCTACAATCTCATCTACCGTTACAAACTCGTCCATATTGAATGGGAAAATGTCCTCTTCCTACAAGAGAGAAAATGGAAAGGTCAAACCTCAATTTTCCTTTGTTCCCTCCCTTTATAATTTAACCCCTTGCCGCAAAAAAGATTTTTTGTACGCACCGTAAAATCTCTCTCTCGTAGCCTTCATTGGGGGGACACCTATACTGATGGGTATATACTATTGCCACTAGGAGGCGCTGTCACTATGAAAAAAAAGTCAGCTCCTCCCTGGCAGGATATACCTGCCCATTGGAAGTGAGGTAATCAGTTTTGTCACAAAGCAGTAGGAGAAGCCAACCAAGACAAAGTCCGAAGGACCCCAGAAAAGAATCACGGAAAAAGAACCAGAAAACATCATCCGGACAAAAAAGTAGGATATGGGTGGGTGTGGTTACCCCCAATGATAGCTACGAGAAATATTTTACGGTGAGTACAACATTTAAAAAAAAAATTTGAATAAAAAAGACCAGGTCTGGGTGGGGAGCTCCCAGACCTGTGTCTTGCCTCCTACTGACACTAGCTACAACTGATTACCTCACTTCCAGTGGACGGGTATATCCTGCCAGGGAGAAGCACATTTTTTTTTCCCAGTGTCAGCGCCTCCTAGTGGCAAGAGCATATACCCATCAGTAAGGTGTCCCCAATAAAGAGCGACCGAGAAATATATAGTTAATTAAACCCAAAACATATTTTTGGTCACACTTTATTACATAAAAAAAATATATATATATAAATAAAAAGCGATTAAAACTAAAATTGTACCGATAAAAACAGATCACAGGGCAAAAAATCCCTGTATGCTGAAAAATAAAAAAAAGTTATGGGGGTCAGAAGATGACAATTTAAAAGGTATTAATTTTCATGCATGTAGTTATGATTTTTTCCAGAAGTACAACAAAATCAAACCTATATAAGTAAGGTATCATTTAATCATATGGACCTACAGAAGAGAAGGTGTAATTTTTACCGAAAAATGTACTGCGTAGAAACGGAAGCCCCCCAAACGTTACAAAATAGCATTTCTCTATCGGCTCCATTGGGGGACACAGAACATGGGTGTATGCTGCTGTCTCTAGGAGGTATGACACTATGGAAACAAAAAAGTCAGCTCCTCCCACCAGCAGGATATACCCACCTCCATGCCCTAAGCTAATCAGTTTTAGCTTAGTGTCTGAAGGAGGTGGACATTGTCTGAATTCTCCAGACCAGGTCTTCTGTTTTATTATTTTCCTAGTTAGGGATGTGTTAGTTTTTTATTCCTTTTTCTTTCATGTTTTCAGGTGGGGACTCAGGAACTGCGGCTCACTGTCTCCCCATTGCGAGTAAGGGGGCACAGACATTGCGTATATGCGCTGTTCACCCCCCTCGCCAACGGTCAGAGCCTGGGTTGTACCTCATGGGTCCGGGTCCCCCTATTCCCTGCTCGCCTCGCTCGCACATGGTAGCTAGGCGTGATGCAGGTGACAGAAAGCTGACTGAAGACCTCACAGAAGACTCCATTAGGTAAGTATATATCCCTTTCTCCCTTAGGTGCTGACTGGCAACCTCTGTAGACCCTCAGTTTTTGGCCCACCTTTCAGGGTTTATGGGGATGGCCTGTGCTAGGGGCTTTCTTTATTTCTGGGGCGAGCAGCGACATATTTGGAGGGAATGGCTCATTTTATTCTTATACAAGCATGTGTGTGTTTTTTTTTACTATGTGGCTGACAGCCGCGGCGCTTATACTGTTCGGGCGCATGAAGCGCCAACTTTGGCTTTTGGCAGCAGTCTGCTGCCGGCGAATACGTGGCTCGCCCGCTCACTTCCCCGCGAGCGCATATGCGTCTGACATGTGCGCGCGCCATTACTATCATCTTCGGCATTCGGTGGCCGGGGCGCTATAGCTCCACCCACAGGGCCGCCGGAGCTTACTGGAGGCGCAAATCGCTCTCCAAATCAGCGCCGTGCTCGCGATTAGGTGACGGGCAAATCAGACAATGCCCCTGCTCCAGGAACGCCCCTCTCTGGCTATTGGCTGTTTTTTTTCTCCCTCTCTATCTACACAGAGCGGAGTTCTCCTCACAGCAGCTGCTCTGGGGACAGACTCGGGGAGAGAGTTTTTTTCTCATTATGTCTGTACCCAGAACTGTTCTTACCTCTAAACAGACAACTGGAGCGTTTGTTTGCCATTTTGTCTGTAAGAGCTGTAATTCCCAAATGCCTGGTTCTGTTAAACCCACTTGCTCTGCCTGCTCCCCCAGACCCCCTGGCACCCCCGGATGCTCTAGCAGTCCCGGTGGATTCGGCCACCCCTCCGGCCTGGGTTCTTCCCTATCCCAGTATATGGATGACTTGACTCAAGTCTCGCGTTCGGTGGCTGAGGCCTCCCGTGCCATGGTGTCTGCCTTGCAGAGATCTGCCCTGCGCCGGCCCTCTATAGGATCCCGCTCCTCTTCTCCATAAGCCTCTCGCTAGTACTAGGGGTGTTTCTTCTGACTCTTCAAGTAGACGTGGGTCCCCCCCTCGTGGGTCCCGCCCCCGTGTCATCTGGTCACAAACGTTGCTTCTCCAAAGGACGTTCCCGGAGTCCCCGCTCTGCCTCCAGGGCTGCCTCTACTCGATCACATTCTCTGGTGAACTGGCGGATGAGGCTTCCGAATCAGCATCTGACTCAGAGGACCGCTCGGATACAGTTGAAACGGTGAACTCATTGGTTGCGGCCATCACTTAGAGGACCCAGGATCTTTGGACGTGTATCCTGAAGTATCCTTTCATCGTGCTGAACCAGCACCTCAAATGTTCAGCTCTCAATCTGCATGGAAACATCCGGACAAGAGGTTCCCGGGAATGAAGAAGGTTCAAGAGGACCTTGTCTCTAAAGTTGTTTCCCCTCCCTCAGTGGATCCACCAATTTCCCGCCTTTCTAAGGCTACTACATTGCCGCTAGCAGACGCGGCTGCCTTCAAGGAACCGACAGACAAGAAGGTGGAGTCCTTGGCGAAGTTTGTCTCTGAAGCAGCAGGCTCTTCTCTGCTTCCTACCTTCGCCTCTGCATGGGTGTCCAAGGCCCTGTCTGTGTGGTACTCAAAACTCCGTCAGGGTAGCCTAGTGGGATCCCCCCAGAGGATGTCTGCTTTGGTTCTCCAATGCTCTAAAGCTGGGGACTTTCTGTGCACGGCTTCCATGCAGTCTGCCCATTGTACTGCCTTTGCTGTGGGTCTCCTAGCGGCCCTCCACCGTTCCATGTGGCTTAAGGCGTGGGATGCGGAAGCTGCCTCCAAAAGGTCTCTCACTGAGCTTCCTTTACTGGTACCCGTCTTTTTGGCATGCACCTTGACTACTTCCAAAAGGAAGTCCTCTTCCTTCCGGTCCTTTTGGCCCCAATAAGGGGTCTGAGCAGGCGCCTTCGTGGGACAAGAAGGTTCCCTCAATCTGGGCGCGCCCGTCTTGGAAGTCTGAAACCAACCGTTCCGGCCGTTTTGCGGCAAAATCGGGCAACTGCAAACCTACTTCCGCATCAAGTGAAGCCCCCACCCGCAGATTTTTCTCGGGTGGGAGGTAGTCTTACTTTTTCGAGACATCTGGACCACACACATTCAGGACTCTTGGGTCAGGGACGTGGTGTCCAACGGATACCGAATCGTTTTTTCAGTCCTGGGCCCCCCGGTCACCTTCTCTGGCGAAGCAGTTTCGGGTGGTCCTCCAGTCCCTGCTTCTCAGGAGTCCGCTCCCTTTGGGCCCAGGTCCCAGTTTCCATCCGCATGGAAGTCTTGGGTCGGATGGTAGAGACCTTGGAGGCAGTCCCCTTTACCGTCCCCTTCAACTGGCGATTCTCTCTCGATGGGACAGATCTCTGTCTCTCGATCGCAAGATTGCTCTCCCTCATCGGATCCGTCAGTCTCTGCTCTGGTGGCTCCGCTCCCCCCGTAGCTTACATCAATCGGCAAGGCGGCACTCGCAGCTCGGCAGCCATGGCCAAAGTGACAAAGATTATCCTCTGGGCGAAAAACAAGGTTTGGGCACATTTCGGGTGTGCTCAACTGGGAAGCGGACTTCCTCAGCCGGTCCTCAACCGACCCCGGCGAGTGGTCTCCACATCCAGAGGTCTTTGCGCAGATCTGCGACCTCTGGGGCATTCCAGACGTGGACCTTTTCGCGTCTCGGCACAATCGGAAGATTGTTCCATTTGTGTCAAAGTTCTGGGACCCCTGGCTCTAGCCGTGGACACTAGTGATTCCTTGGGCGGGGTTTACCCTGCCCTATCTGTTCCCTCCCCTTCCGCTCCTTCCCAGGGTTCTGCGGAAGCTCAAGGCGGAGGACGTTCCCGCCATACTGGTAGCTCCAGTTTGGTCCCGAAGGATGTGGCACGCCGACGTAAGAGGCTCCTGGACGACGCTCTGCTGCGCCTTCTACTTCTTCCGGACCTGCTGTCTCAGGGTCCTCTTTGCCACCCCAATTTACAGTTGCTGCATTGATGGCGTGGCAGTTGAGACTGCGGTTTTGAGAGCCTGTGGTTTCTCTTCCCAAGTCATTCGCACCATACTCAGGGCTCGTAAGCGCTCCTCGGCAAAAATGTACCACCGTACCTGCCGGTCTTATTTTAGTTGGTGTGAAGCTCAGGTCGTGTCCTGTTAATTTTTCGGTTTCCCGTCTCTCTTTCTTGCAGTCGGGATTAGAACTGGGGTTGTCTCTCAGTTCCCTTAAGGGTCAGGTTTCGGCCCTATTTTCCAGCGTTCTCTGCCTTCTAATTCTCATGTCCGGACCTTCCTTCAAGGAGTGGCACATGCTGCCCCTCCTTATCGGTCCCCTTCTCCCCTGTGGGACTTAAATCTGGTTCTGGGTGTCCTCCAAGGTCCCCCTTTTAAACCTCTTACGGAAGTGTCCTTGTGCCTTCTTTCCTGGAAAGTACCGTTTCTTACAGCCATCACCTCTATTCAGAGTGTGTCCGAATTGGCAGCTCTTTCCTGCCCCTCTCAGTTTCTGGTGATTCCGTTTTCCGGCCAGATCCTTCTTTTTTGCCTAAGGTCGTTTTGGCTTTTCATCTCAATGAGGACATCATCCTTTTGTTCCGCTCCTTCTCATCCCAAGGAACGTTTACTCCACAATCTGGATGTGATGCAGGGCGTTCGGTCCTACCTCTCTGTCACCACTTCCTTTCGTCAGTGCGATTCCTTTTTCGTCCTTACGGAAGGTCGTTGCAAGGGACAACCTGCTTCCAAGGCCACCATTTCTCGGTGGATCCGGTCTGCCATTTCGGAAGCCTATCGCTGTAGGGTTAAGATCCCTCCCCTTCAGGGTTTTGGCTCATTCTACCCGTTCTGTTGGGGCATCATGGGCTCTCCAGAACAAGGCCTCGGCCTTGCAGATCTGCAAGCGGCTCCCGCCCTTTTGGGTTTCTCTTTGATTCTCTGTCCGAGGGCGAGTTCAGTTATATTTTTTCTGGTTCTTGGACAGTTCGTGTTTTCTCCTTGACCTGTCGGTTCTCTCCTATTGCTCTGGAACTAAAACTGATTAGCTCAGGGCCTGGAGGCAGGTATATCCTGCTGGGAGGAGCCGACTTTTTTGTTGCCATAGTGTCATATCTCCTAGAGACAGCAGCATACACCCATGGTCTGTGTCCCCCCAATGGATCCTTCGAGAAAGTAGAATTTGTGGCGCAAAAAATAAGCCATCATATGGATTTTTAGGTTCAAAATTGAAAGGATTATGATTTTTAAAATGTAAGGAGGAAAACACAAGTGCAAAAAACACTCAGTCCTTAAGGGGTTAAAGTTCCCATTCAAGGTTATTTTTAGCAATCTTGATTTCTATTCAGTGCGGGATCGCTGATATCCACCATTAGCAGTGATGTCCTGGCTGCTGATAGAAGCCAGGACCTGCCGTGCATGAAGTGAGCATAGTTCATCAGTTTGCTTCATGTTCATGACTTAACCCCTTAAGGACCGGGGTTTTTTCCATTTTTGCATTTTCGTTTTTTGCTCCTTGCCTTTAAAAAAATCATAACTCTTTCAATTTTGCACCTAAAAATCCATATGATGGCTTATTTTTTGCGCCACCAATTCTACTTTGTCATTTTGCCCAAAAATCTGCGGTGAAACGGAAAAAAAAAAAATGACTGTGCGACAAAATTGAAAAAAAAAAAAAGCTGTTTTGTAACTTTTGGGGGCTTCCGTTTCTACGTAGTACATTTTTCGGTAAAAATAACACCTTATCTTTATTCTGTAGGTCCATACGATTAAAATGATACCCTACTTATATAGGTTTGATTTTGTCAAACTTCTGGAAAAAATCATAACTACATGCAGGAAAATTAATACGTTTAAAATTGTCATCTTCTGACCCCTAAAACTTTATTTTTCCATGTATGGGGCGGTATGAGGGCTCATTTTTTGCGCTGTGATCTGAAGTTTTTAACGGTACCATTTTTGCATTGATAGGACTTATTGATCGCTATTCATTTTTAAATGATATAAAAAGTGACCAAAAATGCACTATTTTGGACTTTGGAATTTTTTTCCGCACACGCCATTGACCAGTGCGGTTTAATTAATGATATATTTTTATGATTCGGACATTTCCGCACGCAGTGATACCATATATGTTTATTTTTATTTACACTTTTTTTTATTGGAAAAGGGGGGTGATTCAAACTTTTAATAGGGGAGGAGTTAAATGATCTTTATTCACTTTTTTTTTGCAGTGTTATAGGTCCCATAGGGACCTATAACACTGCACACACTGATCATCATTGATCACTGGTTTCTCATAGGAAACCAGTGCGACGATTCTGCCGCATGACTGCTCATGCCTGGATCTCAGGCACTGAGCAGTCATTCGGCGATCGGACAGCGAGGAGGCAGGTATGGGCCTTCCCGCTGTCCTGTAAGCTGTTCGGGATGCCGCGATTTCGCCGCGGCTATCCCGAACAGCCCGACTGAGCTAGCCGGCAACTTTCGCTTTCGCTTTTAGCCGTGCGGCTCAGCTCTGAGCGCACGGCTAAAGGGTTAATAACGCGCAGCGCCGCGATCGGCGCTGCGCGCTATTAGAGGCGGGTCCCGGCTTCACTATGACGCCGGGCCCGCCGTGATATGACACGGGGTTACTGTGTAACCCCGCGTTATATCAGGAGAGCAGGACCAAGGACGTACCGTACGTCCTTGGTCCTTAAGGGGTTAAATGGTGCACTAAGTACCAGGGCACCATTATGTACATTAACGTCATGGGTCCTCTAAGGGTTAAAAGGATCATTCCAGACTAAACTCAATGCAACCATTGGTCTTAAATGAATTTACAATGATATTTGGGTCGTCCCAAACGAAGATATTCCCACATTTCTACACTCACCTCCTTAGACCTTGGACTACGATTATTGCCCCTGGAGCTTCGGCTGTAACGTGATGAACTCTGTAATTGTAAGAAATACTGGATTACAAAAGGGTGATACGAATGCACCTTTTTCTTTCCTCCTTTGTATTGCCACCGCCTAATTGTTCTGCATGCTATGTCATACAGGAGTCATATGATATTCACAGTGTATTTCCTTTACTGTAGGTGAACAACTGGCTAAGAGATATTTCGAGGAATAAAATCTTCCAGTGAAAATCATCCAGTCATGAGGAAAACCTAAAGATCTCCATGGTTGTTCTAAACCGGTGTGTGTCAGTACAAAGCAGCCAGGCTTTAATTCTTTTACTAACAACCACACAAAGACATTTACTGATTTGTAAATAGAAATATCATTGGATCTCTGAATCCAAAACTGACATTTTAAAACTTCCCTTCAATATGCTGTCTAATTCCATAATTTCTATTTATATCTAGAAACCGTACCACACCTTTCTATGCATTGTGTCTGGTATTGCAGCTCTGCTCAACTAAAATGAGTAAACTTGAACTGCAATAACACACAGGTAAATAATTTTTTTAATTTTTTTTTATAGTCCAAGAGGACACAGCCTTGTTAAGGGGGCATTCACATCAATATCTTTGGGTCCGAACATATTAAAAAACTCATTTGAATGCTAAAAAATAAAAATCAATGGGGGAGATTCATAGAAAACCTGTGTAGAGGAATAAGTTTGGCTAGGGTATAAGAGCTCTATGGCTGGAATATCCCTTTAAAGCTCCTTCACAGGACTTCTTCTCAGGAGGCATTGATTTCAATGGGAGAACAGCTTTACCAATAATTAACAACTGAACAACTTACACTGCCTTTTATTCTGTCCTCCTTTCTGCTGCTAGATCGATCGTCTCTCTCCCGGCTCCTGGATAGATCCTTGGACTGCCTCTCTGACTGTGAAGAGGAATACTTTCCAGGGTTTTTCTTCTGAGAGAAGCTGGAGCCTGACTTTGTATGACTGGAAGAGCTGTCCGCTGGGCTGGACCTGTTGCTGTTGGATCTCTGTGTGTTACTTTCATAAGTGGACGATCCCCTCTCTTTTGATGTCCACTTTCTGGACTCTGCAGATTTTGCAGTGACTGTCACAGAGATCTCTCCCTTTTGGGCATTATACTTTGTGGTCCTGATCATTTCAGAATGCCCTGGTTTGTCTTTGCTGGACTTCTCCTCTGCAGACCTAGATCCTTCATCACTTAAGCTTCTACTTTTCAGCTCTGACTTTCCTGGGCTGATTAGTTTGGTTTCTTCCATTGTGTTGGTTGGTAACTGGACACTACTCTGGGAATCAGGCTCTGGGCTGTCACTTGTACCATCAGCAGAGGTTTCTGTATCCTTCTCCCAGACTGACAGAGGCTGTGAACCTCCCTTGGTGCCACCACTAATAGGATACTGTTCTTCTGATTCCTCTTCATCAGATTCCACAGACACAAGAATATCTAACTCTTCTGCGGTTTGTGGATGAGACACTGGTTGAGGTTCATGACGTTGTGTCTCTGGTTCTTTCTGTACATACATAGGGCATGTGTCTGTAGCTTCAGGTGCCTCAGCCGCCTCCTCTTCATCATCCTCATCACCACCATCATCATCTTCTGTTGCAAATGCCACAGAGACTGAAGGAATCGCTACAGGGATTGGGGGCTTCATTGAATCCTGATCAGAGGTAGTGTCCGATACCGCAGCATCTTTAGTAGGCAAAGGTGGAGCTGATAATTCATCATCTGCTGTGTCTACATCTATTTCAGACATATTGACAGGAGAGGAGGAGACAGCTTTCACCTTAACCTCCTCTTCAGAGTTTGAGAGGTTCTCTTCCTTTTTGTGGGGCTTTTCATCAGGCTTTTTGACTGGGCTCTCTTCAGGCTTTTTGTGGGTCCTCTCGTCAGGCTTTTTGACTGGCTTTTCGTGGGGCTTTTCCTCAGGTTTTTTGTGGGGCCTTTCCTCAGGCTTTCTGACGGACCTCTCATCGGGCCTTCTGGCAGACCTCTCATCGGGCCTTCTGGCAGACCTCTCATCAGGCCTTCTGGCAGACCTCTCATCAGGCCTTCTGGCGGACCTCTCATCAGGCCTTCTGGCGGACCTCTCTACTGGCTTTTTTTGGGTCCTCTCGTCAGGCTTTTTGACAGGTCTCTCCCCAGGCTTTTTGTGGGTCCTTTCGTCAGGCTTTTTCAGAGGCTTTTTGTCAGGCTTTTTCAGAGACTTTTCGTCAGGCTTTTTTAGAGACTTTTCGTCAGGCTTTGTCAGAGACTTTTCGTCAGGCTTTGTCAGAGACTTTTCGTCAGGCTTTGTCAGAGACTTTTCGTCAGGCTTTGTCAGAGACTTTTCATCAGGCTTTGTCAGGGTTTTTTCATCAGGTTTTTCGAAGGGCTTCTCGTCAGGCTTTAATGGTCTTTCGTCAGTATTTTTTATTGGCTTTTCATCTGGATTTTTTAATGGCTTTTCATCAGACTTAACTGCCTTTTCGTTAGGCTCTTTGGATTTATCAGCCGCTGGAGCAATTTTCTCTATGTTTTTGACTGTGCTGTTAAGTAAAATAGAGACATTAGACACATGCAGACCTGTGGATTAAACAGAGGTTGTGACACTTTCCATAGTTTCATTATCTGCTATCTGACACCATCTGCAAAGTCTAGTGATACTCAATGCTGTTTAGTCTAGGTTTAGCTAGTTTGTAAACTTATTCTCACAGCTGTAGCAGTGAAAGGAGCGCGATGGGGGAATGCTTGTTGAGAATTATTTTTACTTGTGAGAGGCTCACTTATACAACAAATTTCCGAATAAAATCCAGTCCAGAAATTCGGTGCAGCAGCCTTTTTTTAATGGGATTCTTCTGAACCATGCAAACAGAAGAACTTCCATTGTGGACATTGGCGAAACATGTTCAGAAGAAGCCACGCAGGTATACAATGCAATCAACAGAAAAGGCACATGTCCAAGACTCAACTGATTCATTTAGTGCCTATGTATAAGTAACTCCTCTGGGATTGAAGTCTAGCTACATAAATTTCATTACTGTTTCATACTTGATATATATATTTCCGCACACACTCATCTCTATCTATAGCTAGTAAGCTTGGCCATACAACACAGAGGTCATTTTGCACAGCCCAATTATCTGGCAAATGATTGATCTTAAGAACGCTCATTACCGATAATTGGCCCTGGAAAAGCACCAGTGATCTGCAGACCAACGAGTGTACACTTGATTGTCGAAAAAGAATCATTTTATACCATTATTAGTTGCAAATCTCACTGTGGAAAAAGAGGATGTGTGGCCAATGAATTTAAATGGGCCACACAATTAAAGGGGTATTCCAGGAAATGTTTTTTTAGATCACCTGGCTCCAGAAAGTTAAACAGATCTGTAAATTACTATTAAATCTTAATCCTTCCAGTAGTAGTTAGCTGCTGAAGTTAAGTTGTTATTTACTATCTGACAACCGTGCTCTCTGCCGACACCTCTGCTTGTCTCAGGAACTGTCCAGAGTAGGAGCAAATCCCCATAGCAAACCTCTAATGCTTCGTACAGTTCCAGAGACAAACAAACAGAGGTGTCAGCAGAGAGCACTGTTGTCAGATAGAAAAGAACAACTCAAATTCAGCAGCTGATAACTACTGGAAGGATTAAGATTTTTTAATAAGGATATTTTTTATACTTACCGTAAAATCTCTCTCTCGAAGGATCCATTGGGGGGGGGACACAGACCTTGGGTATATGCTGCTGTCTCTAGGAGGCTTGACACTATGGTAACCAAAAAGTCAGCTCCACTCAGCAGGATATACCCGCCTCCACGCCACTGAGCTAATCAGTTTTAGTCCCAGAGCAATAGGAGGAGACCGACAGGTCAAAGGAAAAAAAAACATGAACTGTCCGAGAACCAGAAGAAAAATTAACTGAACACTCAGACAGATAACCAAATAGGAACCCCAGAAAAGGGCAGGAGCTGTGTCCCCCAATGGATCCTTCGAGAAAGAGATTTTATGCTAAGTATAAAAAAATCTCCTTTTCTCCATCTGCTCCATTGGGGGACACAGACCTTGGGAAGTACCAAAGCCGTCCCTTGGGTGGGCAGAGAGAAAAAAAAAGGTCAGACAGTCGGCTGTACCACTGCCGCCTGCAACACTTTATGGCCCAGACTAGCATCAGCCAATGCGAAAGCATGAACCCGGTAGAATCTCGAAAAAGTGTGCAAAGACGACCAGGTGGCCGCTTTACAGATATGCGCGGCCGAGGCCTTGTTTCGGAGAGCCCAGGATTCTCCCACAGAACGGGTGGAATGAGCCAAAACCCTGAAGGGTGGGATCTTCCCCTTGCAGCGGTAAGCTTCCGAAATAGCACATCGGATCCACCGAGAAATGGTGGCCTTGAAAGCAGGCTGTCCCTTTCGACGACCTTCCATAAGGACGAAAAAAAGAAATCGCACTGACGAAATGAAGAGATAACAGAAAGATAAGTCCGAACAGCCTGTACCACATCCAATTTGTGGAGCAAGCGCTCCCTGGGATAAGAAGGAGCAGGACAAAATTGAGAGAAGGACTATGTCCTCGTTGAGATGAAAAGCCGAAACGACCTTAGGTAAGAAGGACGGATCTGTCTGGAAAACAACCTTGTCCTCATGAATTATCAGGAAAGGAGAATGGCAGGAGAGAGCTGCCAGTTCAGATACCCTCCTAATGGAAGTAATACGCTATAAGAAAAGCCACCTTCCAGGATAGGAGGCGAAGGGAAACCTCCCTAAGAGGCTCAAAAGGTGCGTCTTGGAGAGCTCCTAGAACTAAATTCAAGTCCCAAGGGGGAGAAGGGGACCGGTAAGGGGGAACAGCGTGTGTCAAGCACTGAAAGAAGGTCCGGACATGCGAATTGGAAGCATGAGAACGCTGAAAGAGAATGGAAAGGGCCGAAAGCTGTCCCTTAAAGGGAGCTGAGAGCCAGCCCTTGTTCCAACCCCGACTGCAAAAAGGAGGAGACTGGGAACGGAAAAAGGTAACTGGAGAAAAAGCCTGAGCTTCGTACCAACGAAAGTAAGCCCGCCAGGTACGGTGATAAATTTTCGCAGAGGAGGGCTTGCGAGCCCTGAGCATGGCGCAAATTACCTGGGAAGAGAAGCCGCGGGCCCTTAGAACCGTGGTCTCAACAGCCACGCCGTCAAATGCAGCGGCTGTAAATTGGGGTGGCAAAGGGGACCCTGTGACAGTAGGTCTGGACGAAGTGGAAGACGAACGAAACGTCATCCAGAAGCCAGACCACATCGGCATACCATGCCCTTCGGGGCCAGTCTGGAGCCACCAGAATGGCGGGAACTCCGTCCGCCTTGAGCTTCCTCAGAACCCTGGGAAGGAGGGGGGAGGGAACAGATAGGGCAGGACAAAGTCTGACCACGGAATTACTAGGGCATCCACGGTTAGAGCCAGGGGGTCCCTGGACTTTGACAAACGTCGGAATTTTCCGGTTGTGTCAAGACGCGAAGAGATCCACGTCTGGGGTCCCCCAGAAGCCGCAGATCTGCGCGAACACCACTGGAAGAAGAGACCACTCTCCGGGGTCTGCAGAGGACCGACTGCGGAAAAAACTGAAGCCCTAAGAAGACCAGAGACTGGGTGGGGGAGAGAACAGACTTGACTTGGTTGACCATCCAACCAAAGCGACATAAGGTCTGAAGAGCGAGGCTCACATTCTCCAGAACCTGGGCTCTGGTGGATGCCTTGATGAGGAGGTCGTCCAAGTAAGGAATCACCGAGACACCCCTCGACCGTAATAGGGCTATGACGGGTGCCAAGACCTTGGTAAAGACACGCGGAGCAGTGGCCAGACGGAAGGGGAGGGCCACAAATTGAAAATTACCTTCCGGAACCGCAAAGCGGAGGTACCGCTAATGGCCGGGAAATACAGGAACGTAGAGGTAGGCATCCTTGATGTCCAACGAGGAAAGAAACTCCCCATGATCCATAGACACCACCACTGAGGAGAGATTCCATTCGGAAATGGCAGATTAGAAGGTGTTGATTGAGACGCTTGAGATCCAAGATGGGCCGCACAGAACCGCCATTCTTGGGAACCACGAAAAGGTTGGAATAGAAACCCTGAAAGCGCTCCCTGGAAGGGACCGGGACAATGACTCCCTGGATGAGAAGAGACTGAAGCGCCCCCCGAAATTCCCTCACTAGCGCCCAGGACAGAAAAAATTAATCCTCCGGAAGAGAAGCAAATTCGATCCGTAACCCGTTGGACATCACGTCCCTTACCCAGGAGTCTTGAATGTGCGCTGCCCAGACGTCTCGGAAAAATAAAAGACGACCTCCCACCCGAGAAAAATTTGCGGGTGGGGGCGTCCCTTCATGTGGAAGTGGGTTTGCGGGTGCCAGACTTGGCTGCAAAACGGCCGTAACGATTTTCCGATTTCCAAGAGTGGTGCGCCCGGAAGGAGGCAACCTTTTTGTCCCGCGAGGGCACCTGCCCCGACCCATTATTGGGACAAGAAGTCCGAAAGGACCGAAAAGAAGAAGACTTCCTACAGGAAGTAGTGAGAGCCCTATTCTGAGGTAATAAGGAACTCTTGCTGCCCATCGCCTCAGAGATGGCGCTAGCCAAAATGTCGGGAGCCGGCAAATGGAAGCTCGGTAAGAGACTTCTTGGAAGCGGCATCCGCGTCCCATGCCTTAAGCTACATGGAGCGACGGAGGGCCACTAGGTTACCAGTGGCAAAGGCAGCACAGCGGGCTGATTGCATGGAAGCAGAACATAGAAAGTCTCCAGCCTTGGAGCACTGGAGCGCTAGGGTCAGACAGTTCCTCCGGAGGAGATCCAGAAAGAACACTGACGGAGTTGGAAGGACCAAACAGAGTGCCTTCCGATACCCAGGCAGAAGCAAAGGCGGGAAGCAGGGAGGAACCCGCTGCTTCGAATGCAAACTTTGCCAAGGTCTCTACCCTTTTTGTCTGCCGGATCCTTGAAGGCAGCCGCATCCGTCAGCGTCGTACCCTTAGAGAGGCGGGAGACTGGCGGGTCCACCAAAGGAGGGGGAAGTCCACTTTGAGATGAGGTCCTTGGCAAAAGGATACCGCGCCTGAACCTTCTTTGCTTCCTGAAACCTCTTGTCAGGATGCCTCCAGGCGGATTCCAGCATCCAAAATCTTGGGTGCTGGACGGGCACGATGAAAGGATACTTCTAGAACTACGTCCGAAGATCCTGGGTCCTCTAGATGGAAGGTGTCTCAAGGCCAAAACCAATGAGTTCACAGTGTCAGCCATATCCGATCGGTCCTCTGAATCAATTTCTCCAGGAGAATGGGAGCGTGTTGAGGCGGCCCTGGATGAGGGAGAGGCTGACCTGGTACACGGGTCTGGGGAGACCGTGCAGCGACCATGAGAGCGTTCTCTGGAAGAGAGACGCCTGCAACCTGCTGTAGCAGGGGAGAGATTCCTCAGAGAGGAGCGTCCATGCCTGCCAGAAGACTCAGGGGAAGACCCTGAAGAAACATCCCGACGACGCTTACGAGCGCGGTAAGCATAATGGGAAGGGGAACGGGTCCCTCTGGAGGGCCGGTGAGGAAACCCAGGCTGGAGGGATGGCCGAACCCACAGGGTCTGGAGGGACATCCTGAACAGAAACGACCAGGGGGTCTGGGGGAGCAGTGGTGCAGGCAGAGCAAGTTGGTTCAGCAGAACCAGACATTTTAGAGTTAAAAGCCTTACAAGTGTAATAAGTAAAAAGAAAACTGTCTCACCCAAGTCTGTGTCCCTGTGCAGCTGCTGGGGAGAACTCCTGTGAGCTAGCTGAAAACTTGGACCAAGGAGCAGGGGAGGGTGGCCAGACTAGAATAAGGGCACACTGATAGGTCGAGAAACTCTCCTATAAGCACTTTGTGCGTGCAGAGAGGAGTTTTCGCGCCGGAGAGCGGAGCTAAACTGCACATACTGTGAAGCCCCTGTAATGGCGTCCACTCCTGGCCCCGAGCGCACATGCGAATCGCATATGCGAAGGTTGGGAGTGGGCGGAGATAACCCGCCGGCAGTTTCCCGGCTGATGGCGGCCAGCGCACACACGCGGCCGAAGAGAAAGTGGAAGTAAAAGAGCTGAAGCCGGCAGCCGCGCGCATAGTGATCCCTGGCCCGGAGTGCAGGGAAAATCTCCACACAGAAGCACCATTGTCATCACCCAAATGAATAAAGAGCCCCTTTCCCAAAAAATAAATAAATAAATGGGGCTCCATATAGAGAATAAGGACGGAACAATACCCTCCAGGCAGACCCCCAAAAACTAGCATAAGAGTGGTCACAAGTCAGGGGTTTCCAGATGTTGCAAGGGCTCATCCAGGACCTGTAGAGAAGGAGATATACTCACCTTGTCTGAAGAACTTACCTCATGGAGTCTTCAGTAATTGAGTCTACAGTCAGCATTGTCACCTGCAGCAAGCCAAGCTCATTGCGAGGCAAACAGGGAGGTAGGGGGACCCGGACCCATGAGGTACAACCCCAAGCGCTGACAGTTGGCAAGAGGGGGTTAACAGTACATCCAAGATGCCTGCCACCTCTCGCAATGGGGAAACTGTGAACTGCAGTTCCTGAGTCCCCACCTGAAAATGGAAAGAAAAAGGAAGAACTGACACATTCCCTAACTAGGAAAATCCCAGGCCAGTGTCTACCCTCCTTAGGGTACATTCACACTGACAAATATCTGAGCGGAATTTGCACAGAACAAATCCGTTCAGAAATGACAGTTTTTTTTTCCGCTCGGACTCGGCGCGGAATCTGCGAGTAATCTGCGTGGAATTCCGCACAGAAATCAGTGCGGAGTTCAGCGCAGCATAGAAGACATTGTAAAAAAAAAAAAATTTTGTGGGAATTCCACGCAATTTCTGCGGCAATTCCGCACGGAAGTGTGGCGGCCTGAAAAACAAAAAATTTATATTGACTTCTATGGAGTTACGACGCTAATTCCGCATGAAGAACGAACATGTTCATTCTTCATGTGGAACGGAATTCAGTGACGGAATTCCGCTAGCGGAAATTCCTCAGTGTGAACGGAGGAGCAGAATTTTCCTTACATGCTATGCGTTTTTCACTGCTGAATGATTTGGAGAGGTATAAACGAGCAGAATTACTTGCGGAAATTCCTCTCCAAACACTCAGTGTGAACATACCCTTAGACAGTAAGCTGAAACTGATTAGCTCAGTGGCCTGGAGGCGGGTATATCCTGCTGGGAGGAGCCAACTTTTTGGTTACCATAGCGTCAAGCCTCCTAGAGACAGCAGCATATACCCAAGGTATGTGTCCCCTAATGGAGCTGATAGAGAGAAGTAATTTACAAATCTGTTTAACTCTTTCTGGAGCCAACTGAAATTTTATATATATATATATACACACATACATACACACACATATATATAATATATATATATATATATATATATATATATATATATATATATATATATATATATATATATATATATATATTTCCCACAATACCCCTTTAAACTGATTGTTGCTTCTTATCTGCCTATAGTCAGCCCATCTAAAATGGCCCTAAGTTGATTTCTCCTTGTTTGGATATAGGGAAAGAGACATCAGTCAATGCCAGCAGGCCCCAACCCAATGACTCATTGTACAGACAGTATGAAAGTGATGACAACTTCCCTTTAAAGCTCAACCTACCTGCCATTTACCCTTGAAGATTACATGACGACAATTGTTTTCTATTTGTAGATGTAATATCAGTACGGGTCATTAACAAGGAGAATAACCTGTCAAGATTAATAACAGAACCACGTGCATTTGTGTGCAGTCATATTTACCTTTGTTTTTCCAATTCAAGATAAGTCATATATTCCTCCTGTAAAGAAAAGAAATTATTGATGAATATTACAAAAGCCAAATAAAAAAGAAGGAGGAAAAAAAAAAAGTTTGTTTGAACCAAAAAATATTATATATTTATATCTCACACACACGCAAATAAAGTAGCACTGGTTAAATGAACAGTGTTAGGAATGCTCTTACCTCAGCTAGTTTCATCCTGGAAGGGACAGAACACTGCACAACAATATCCCTGATGCTACATGGATACTGGGACAAAAAGCTATGCATTGCTTTGGCAGCACTGGCACTATGCAAGTGAAGTATTGCCTGAGGAATGAACAAAAAACAAAAATGACGTTACATGTTTTAATATTTAAGTCTTGTATTGTCCCTTGTATTAGATATTGGAATGAATTTGCACGTGATAAAGGCAATGGCTGCAATACTATGTATGGCCACCAGGACGCAGCACTGATAAACGCCTCCTATAGTGCAGTACCTTATCAGCACTCACCTTATTCTTATTACTGAGATACACATGGTGCTCAACTTTCCCAAATCGAAGGCCAACACGAATGATCTCAAACTCATCCTCAATTTTTTCAGGGAGATTTGTGAGATAGACAAACTTTTCATAAATTGTAGGAGTAATCTGTAGGAGAAAGATAATTCATGGAATGAAAATGTATTGTGGCAGAAGAGAACAAATTGTAACATACACTTAAAACTTCCACTTTCAATACCTCAGCTTCATGAATGCTTAAAGGGGTTGCCTGGGGAGTATAAAAGAGATCTGTTCTGTTGCCCGACACCCCCTTCCTTTCATTGCAGAGGGAGCGCGTGCCAATCACTATAATCACATTCGGGTGACACCACGCTGCATGCAATATCCCACAGATGCACAATATTTCCAATGCTGTGGCAACACTGTAGCTATTTTAGGCATCACATTATGATGACAGCGACTGGCAACCGCCCCCTCTAGTCACAGAAGCTACAGTCATGGCACCCCTGAAAATGAACTATTTCTCACAGAAAAGGATTGCAGTAACACATGTCTTGCTATACACCTGTTTATTCCCTTTGTGTGTATTGGCACTAAACCCCCCAAAAAAAGGGAGGGGGAAAAAAAGCAAATTCGACATTATTGTCACACCAAACTCCAAAAATGGGCTGGACAAAATTATTGGCACCCTTAACTTAATATTTGGTTGCACACCCTTTGGAAAAAAATAACTGAAATCAGTCACTTCCTATAACCATCAATAAGCTTCTTACACCTCTCAGCCGGAATGTTGGACCACTCTTCCTTTTCCCAACAGCAATTTTAAGATCTCTCCACAGGTGATCAATGGGATTTAGATCTGGACTCATTGCTGCCACTTCAGAACTCTCCAGCGTTTTGTTGCCATCCATTTCTGATTTTTTTTTACGTATGTTTGGGGTCATTGTCCTGCTGGAAGACCCAAGATCTCGACACAAACCCAGCTTTCTTACACTGGGCTGTACAATGCGACCCAAAATCCGTTGGTAATCAGATTTCATGATGCCTTGTACACAATCAAGGCCCCCACTGCCAGCAAAACAACCCCAAAATATCATTAAACCTCCATCATATTTCACTGTAGACCTCATTCCGTTTGTGATAAACAGTAGAATGATGGGCTTCACCAAAAAGCTCTATCTTGGTCTCATCTGTCCACAAGACGTTTCCCAGAAGGATTTTGGCTTACTCAAGTTCATTTTGGCAAAATGTCTTGCTTTTTTTATGTCTCTGTGTCAGCAGTGGGATCCTCCTGGGTCTCCTGCCATAGCGTTTCATTTCATTTAAAGGTCAATCAATATTCAAGCTGTACTGCAGGCTCAGGGAGCATCAGTGTCAGCGCAAACCATCTTTGGAACTTGTTTGGGGCTGCTTATCCACCATCCGGACTATCCTGCGTTGACACTTTTAATCAGTTTTTCTCTTCCGTCCATGCCCAGGGAGATTAGCTACAGTGCCATGGGTTGCAAACTTCTTGATAATGTTGCGCACTGTAGACAAAGGCAAATCTAGATCTCTGGAGATGGACTTGTAACCTTGAGATTGTTGATATTTTTCCAATTTTGGTTCTCAAGTCCTCAGACAGTTCTCTTTCTGTTGCCCATGCTTAGTGTAGCACACACAGACACACAATGCAAAGACTAAGTGAACTTCTCTCCTTTTTATCTGCTTTTAGGTGTGAATTTTATATTGCCCACACCTGTTACTTGCCCCAAGTGAGTTTAAAGGAGCATCACATGCTTGAAACAATCTTATTTTTCCACAATTTTGAAAGGGAACCAATCATTTTGGGCAGGCCATTTTTGGAGTTTGGTGTGACATTATGTCCAATTTGCTTTTTTCCACCTTTTTTGGTTTAGTTCCAATACACACAAAAGGAATAAACATGTGTATAGCAAAACATGTGTAACTGCAATCATTTTCTGTGAGAAACACTTCATTTTCTAGAAAAATTTCAGGGGTGCAAACATTTACGGCTATGACTGTATACTTCTGAGCCTTGTGAGGGAGTGCTGGGGAGCAAAAAAGGTCAGACCTTTGTCAGGCATTTATACCATAAATCAGTGCTTCCCAACCAGGGTGCCTACAGCTGTTGCAAAACTACAACTCTCAGCATGCCCGGACAGCCAACAGCTTACAGATTGAAAGGAAAGATGCTTCCAGAATTAAATAAACGCAAAAAGGAATATGAAATTACTAGTTACCTGGTAAGAAGCTTGTTCTAGGAGTTCAGCAAAGATGAGGTCCTGGTAGAAAAGGGGAGAAAAAAAGAAAAACACTAACAAAAAGCAAACAGTGAACAAAAACACTCATTTATACTTTTGCTGTTAATTGGGAAAATCCCCAATTTTGCAGTATTTCAGTCCTGTGTGAACATACCCGAAACATATCAAGCGTCATTCGCTTTCATGTTTTTTTTTTTACCCCCTCAAGGACCAAAGACAATTAGGTCTATATGCCCCTTAAAGACCAGGCCCGTTTTTTCAAATCGGGGATATCTGACTTTATTAGAGAATAACTGGTATCGTTTTGCCAATCACAATAATTCTGACAGTTTTTTGGTCACAAGTTGTACTTCATGTACATAGTAAAAGTAAGCCAATATCATTCGTAGTTTTTTTTTTTTTTAAATGCAAAAAATCATGAACAAAAAAATAAAAAAACTTTGCTATTTTAACACTATAGATTGCATATATATCCCTTGTATAGCAGCAAATAGGCAGCAGCAACTCCATTAAGGTGCAAGAAAAGTGTTCTTTTATTCACACAACGTGAGGCGACGTTTGGGTTTTCTCACCAAACCATTCTCAAGGAGTTGCTGCTGCCTATTTGCTGAGATTATATTATATATACTTAACGACCAAATAGTTTGAAACTTATACTTTCATATGTCTACTTTGACAGCATTTTTTTTATTAACATTTAAAATGCATTAGAAGCCTAACAATTTTACTTGAAATTTTGAAAAGCACATTTTTAATATGAGATATGCAAGGTTTGCAGAAATTTTTATTTGGTAGAACATAGGACATTGTTTTACAAATTCGTAATCTAAGCAGTGCCAAGCATCCTTATCCAGCCTGTGTGTGCGTTCTCTTACCTCATTTTTTAGGTCTTTGTACCTCGGTGCAACGCAAATAGACAACAGGTTTCCACTGAGGTAAGTAGGGAAAACACTGTAAAACTTAAGCAATGAATCCAGTGAATTCTTACTGGTCAATTCCAGGTATGCCTGTAGAAGCAGAGAGAAAGAAAATTATTGCACACAATGAGTGATTCCCAGTGACTATCCCTATGTACCTGACAAGTCATGTATCCTATTTCACAAAACCACTTAAGCGGATTCTATATATCTCCTGCCATCTGGCACAGTTTCAACAGATCAAAAAACAACCAACCAATGCAACAATTTATTTTTATTTGGGGGCTGCACCTATGCAGAATGGTCCACAGGTCTAACACTTTTCCCCAATTTCAGCCTAAAGAGCAACAGATCCAGTTTTCTGCATCTGATACTGGTAAACAGGAGAGCTCTGGATTGCTGAACAGGTTTCAAAGGGGTTATCCGGTGGGATAATTTAAATTATTGTGCCTAGCCTACCTACAAATAATAAACACTAACTCACCTTCCGCTTCTCCCTCGCAGCTCTGGGATCAGGATGCCCCTTTTGCTTCACCAGAGCCAGCTGGAGCTGTAGACATGACAACACAGGACAGCTCCACTAAGTGCCCCGCCATGACCAATGATTGGTGAGCGGCACTGTCAGTAACCCCGGCTGTAGACTATGCTCTCACCAGCCATGGACGGCTCTCCGATACCGGAGCTATGAGGGAGCGATGTAAGTGTTTATTTTGTAGGCAGGTTGGGGAAAGAATAAAGTAAATTCCCCTTTAATAAAATAACTAAGTAAATTACATCAGACTGGGCTAGTGTAACAAGGAGGAAGGTGGGAGGTGCATATTGTATATAATCTAGATCTATTTTCTATGATCAGGAAAGCTATTGCCATGAGACAAGCCTTACCTTTCTATGGTTGGCAACGATGAGAATGTCATTTACGCCTCCGAATGGCTTGGCCAAGTTGGTGATTTCTTCCACTGTGTACTGGCCTTCTGGTAAGTTAGCTATAACTATAACAAATTTCTCACTGTCCTGAAAAGAGAATTTCTTGTGTTACCCTGACATCATGCACAAAAATACATATAAAGAGAGCAATGAAAACAGCCCAGCTACCTTCTGAGGGGGATCAACCAGCTTGTAGCGCTTGATAAAACCGGCAGGAACTTCTGGAATATGAAAGAGAATCTTATGATAGGATATGAAATGGCTTCTGACTTTGTTACCCAACCATAAAAAGAGGCAAGAGCGAACAACCTAATCGTGTGCAAAAAGGTGAAGAATGGTACAATCACCTGGCAATTGAGTAAGTACATCTATAACCCTGACAGGAGAACGTATGTTGATCATCCACCCCAAAACAAAAAACTGCCTACACTACCCTACCAAAATAAAATCTTATTTTAATCATGACAAGCAACCAATATTTTAGAGAAGCTATGAAGGGAATCACACAGGTTGTATAATGAGAAAACTTTTGATAGTATTAGCATATTTAGCAAAGATACAGTATTTTAAATGTGACATGCAATGCATAAGGTGTCTGTAAATTTCTGTGTAAGGATATGTTCACACTACTGAAGATCTGCAGTGAAATTAAGCATGGATTCCCTGTGAAGCAGCCTCCACAGTGTAATGTCCACAGTGCAGGCACTGAAGTCTACTGCAAGCAAAATCTGTGCTGAATTCCCCTTGTGGAAACTCAAATGCAAAAGTTCTGAAGTGTGACCATACCCTAACTAATAGAGAATACGAGAACACAATGAACCTGCTCTGTCTACTAGCTACATAATGGTTTTAAACAAGATTTATAACAAAGTAACTATTAAAATAAAAAAATCGAAACAACCTTTTTAGAAAGTTTAGTGATATGTGGAAAAAATAATAATACATTATATATATATATATATATATATATATATATATATATATATATATATATATATATATATTTATTTTTTTTTATATGTTTAACATATATAGTTAAACAATTTGGTCAGGTAAATCTTTGCCTGGAAAGACTCAAAAGGACAAAAAAAATAAAAGATAATTTTGTGACTCTTACCCATCTCTTCCGGCTTCTTGTCTGTGTCTTCTTTTTCTGGGGTAGCTGCAAAGACATATTTCTCAATTCTATATAAAAATCACATTATAATTACCCTGTCCAAGTAACTCATCTATGTGGGGGTTAATTCCCGCGTGTCCAAGTGTACTAGGTTCTTTAAACAGTCTCCAATAAAGAATCTGTTTTTTGATGTGCACAAAGCCATGTTTTGTTTGCTGAATGACAAGACACAGAGGCATTGCTTGTCGCCTGTGTCCATTGTGAGACAGATGCTGCACTGTGCCCCAGTATTGTTCTTTCCTGAAATTGAACAAAGCTTACTCCTCCATACACACGGGATCGAAAGGACGCTGAGACCAGGATTACGTAAGGGAATTTTATTACCCACAATGCAACGCGTTTCACGGAGAATCTGCTTCCTCAGGCATGCCTGAGGAAGTGGACTCTCCGCGAAACACGTTGCATTGTGGATAATAAAAAGGAGATTTTTTATGCTTACCGTAAAATCTCTCTCTCGAAGGATCCATTGGGGGACAAAGACCTTGGGTGTATGCTGCCTTCACTAGGAGGCTTGACACTATGGCGACAAGAAAAGCCAGCTCCTCCCAGCAGGGTATACCCGCCCCCAGGCACCTGAGGTAATCAGTTTTCGTCCCAGAGCAATAGGAGAAGACCGACAGGTCAAGAGAAAACCACAAACTGCCCGAGCAATCAGAAGAAAAGGCAACTGAACACACCTTCGGACAGATAATTGAAATAGGAACACCAGAAAAAAAAAGGGTGGGAGCTGTGTCCACCAATGGATCCTTCGAGAGATTTTACGGGAAGCATAAAAAAAAAATCTCCTTTTCTCTATTTGCTCCATTGGGGGACACAGACCATGGTACGTACCAAAGCCGTCCCATGGGTGGGTAAGGAATCAGACAGGTGGACGGATGGACCACAGCCGTCTGCAACATCTTACAGCCCAGAGTAGCATCAACTGATGCGAAGGCATGAATCTGGTAGCACCTTGAGAAAGTGTACAAAGACGACCACACGGACGCCTTACAGAACTGCAAGGCCGAAGCCACGTAGCGGAGGGCCCAGGATGCCCCGAAAAACGGGAATGAGTCAAACCCCTGAAAGGTGGAATCTTCCCCTTGCAGCGGTAAGCTCCCAAAAAGAGCAGACCGGATCCACCGAAAAATGGTGGTCGTAGAAGCAGGTTGTCCTATACAATGACCTTCCGGAAAAAACAAAAAAAGGGGGGGGGGGTCACACTGCCGAAAGGAAAGAGAGAGAGAAGTCCGAACAGCCCTCACCACAACCAGGTTGTGGAACAACGCTTCCAGGGATGAGAATGGGCCAGACAAGAGGACTATGTTCTCAGTGAGATGAAAAAGTAAAAAACCATCTCAGGTAAGAAGGACGGACCTGGACGGAAAACAACTTGTCCTGGTATACCACCAGGAAGGGAGAACGGCAGGAGAGAGCTACCAGCTCTGACACCCTCCTAACAGAGGTAAGAGCAATAAGGAACGCCACCTTCCGGGGAAGGAGGCGAAGAGAAATGTCCCTGAGAGGGTCAAAAGGGGCGTCTTGCAGAGCACCTAAGACCAAGTGTAAGTCCCAAGGGAAAAAAGGGGACTGATGAGGGGCAGCTTGTGCAACTACCTGAACTAGGTTCGGACATGATAATTGAACGCCAAAAAATGTTGAAAAAGAATGGAAACGGCCGAACCTTTGACCCCCTAAGGGAGCTGAAAGCCAACCACGACCGGAGAAAAAGGTTGAGTTTCACACCAACAGAAATAAGACCGCCAGGTATGGTGGTAAATCTTTGCAGGTGAAAGCTTGTGAGCCCTTCGCATGGTGTGATCCACTTAGGAAGAGAAACCGCGGGTCCTCAGTACCGCTGTCTCAACCGCCACGCCGTCAAAAGCAGGAGATGTAAATAGGGGTGGCACGAGAATGGCGGGAACGCCCTCTGCTGCGAGTTTCCTCAGGACCCTGAAAAGAGAGGAAGGGGAGGAAACAGATAAGGTAGGGAAAAGCCCGACCAAGAAAGAGGAACGCTTGGTTGTGGCGGGACATGCAGAGGTCCACGCCTGGAGCGCTCCAGAGGTTGCAGATCCCTGCAAACACCTCCGGATGTAGGGACCACTCGCCTTGGACGGCTGAGGACTGGCTGAGAGACCACATCCCAGTAACGCCCGGAATGAAAAGCGCTGAGATTGCCAGAAACCTGAGTTCCGCCCAGAAGGGAGATTGGCAGGGAGGGGCAGGAAGGAGCGCCCCCGAAAAAGCAGGGGGGGGGGGGAAACGAAGCCACCGTAGAAGAGACCGACAAGATTGTCGAGTGACAATGGAGACCTGTCCCACCGGAAGAGAATCACCAATTGAAGAGGTCGGTGATGAAACCGGGCAAATGGTACAGCCTCCACGGCCACCCAGGACATCCATGCAAAAGCGAATGGAAACTGGAGCAGGGTGCCGAAGTCATCGGACTCTTGATAAGAGAGTCAGCCGATTGGTCAGCGGAGTTGAAAGCGGGCAGAGGCAGTGTCGAACTGGGGCCCCAGGAAAGCAGTTGGACTTGTCCCGATTGACTATCCAACCTAAGAGAGACAAGGTCTGGAGGTTGAGACAGTCTCTTTAGGATCTGGGCTCTGGCTGGAGCTCTGATCAGAAGGTTGTCCAAGTAAGGAATCCCGGAAACAACTGTTGTCTGTAAAAGGGGCTATCACAGGCGCCAGGACTTTGTTAAAGGTCTGCGGAGAAGTGGTCAGACCGAAATTGAGAGCCACAATAGAAAATGACCGTCCGGAACTGCAAAGCGGAGGTACTGCTGATGACCGGAACAATGAAATGTTGAGGCAGGCATCCTTGATGTCCACCGAGGAACGAAAATTCCCCATGAACCAGGGTCGCCAGCACCGAACGGAGAGACGGGATGGGAAGCAGAAGATGCTGGCTGAGATACTCGAGAACCAAGATTGGGTGAACAAAAACGCCTTTACTTGGGGACCACAAAAAAAACGTTCCCCTGAAGGAACAGGGACAACGAAAGTGCGTGGTCCAGGCATCCCGGAAGAGTAAGAGGCGACCAACCACCCGAGAAAGGTCGGCGGGTGGGGGCGACCCATCAGATTGAGGAAGGCCTACGGGTGCCTGATGGGGCCGCAAAACGGCCTGAACGGATAGCCGACCCCCAGGAGGGACAGGTTGGAGGGAGCCCTCTTCCCGTGACGGCGCCCGGCCAGACTTTGTTGGTAGCCTGTGGAGCACCAAAGGTCCGCAGAACCAGAAGGAGGACTTACGACGGAAAGCGGTTCTGTGAGCTGTATCCAGAGGTAATAAAGAACTCTTTTCCGCCCGACTCCTCACTTCATGAAGGCGGCGTCCACATTCCAGGCTTTAAAAGGGGTAGTCCAGTGGTGAAAAACTTATCACCCCTATCCTAAGGGTAGGGGATAAGTTTGAGATCGCGGGGGGTCCGACCGCTGGGGCCCCCTGCGATCTCTCTGTACAGGGCCCCGGCTCTCCGGCCAGATAGCGGGTGTCGACCCCCGCACGAAGCAGAGGCCGACACGCCCCCTCAATACATCTCTATGGCAGAGCCGGAGATTGCCGAAGGCAGCGCTTCGGCTCTGCCATAGAGTTGTATTGAGGGGGCGTGTCGCCGCCGCTTCGTGCGGAGGTCGATACGCCCCCTTACCGCGGGCTGTCGGGGCTCCATACAGGAGATCGCAGGGGGCCCCAGTGGTCGGACCCCCCGCGATCTCAAAATTATCCCCTATCCTTAGGATAGGGGATAAGTTGTTCACCACTCGGTCACCAATGGACTACTCCTTTAAGCCACATGGAGGGACGGTGGCTACCAGGTAGCTTGTGGCAAAGGCAGCACAGTGGCTGCGCATGGAAGCAGAACACAGAAAATCTCCAGCTGCAGAGCATCGGGAGCTAGATTAAATAAATCCTCCAGAGAGATCTTGAAGACTACCCGGAGATGGGAGACCATACTGAAAGGGCCCTTGACCCCCAGGCTGAAGCAAAAAGCAGGAAGATCCTGCTGTCTAAAAGGCAAAGTTTGCCAAAATCTCCACCTTCATGCCGGCTGGATCCTTGAAGGCAGCCGCATCAGCCAAAGGGCCGGTAGGCGCCTTAGAGAGGCGGGAGACCGGCAGATCCACAGTTGGAGAGGAGGTCCACCAAGCAATGAGGTCCTTGGCGAAGGGATACCGCGCTTGAACCTTCTATGTTTCCTGAAACTTCTTGTCAGTGTGCCTCCAGGCGGATACCAGCAGGGCGTAAAATTCAGCGTGAGAGCTGAAAGTATTGGGTGCCGGTCGGGCACGAAGAAAAAGACTTCTGGAGCCACGTCCGAAGTTCCTGGGTCCTTTAGATGGAAGGTGTCTCTTATGGCCGAAACCAATGAATACACCACATCAGGCCTGCGTGCGTTCCTTTCAGGAATCAGAAACCTCATCCGCAAGTTCTCCAGGTGAATGGGAACGAGGTGAGGCAGCCCTGGAAGAGGTCGGGCACGATGAGAGGAAACTTCTGGACCACGTCTGAAGTTCCTGGGTTCTTAGCTGGAAGGTGTCTCTTATGGCCAAAACCAATGAGTACACCACATCAGGCATATTCATGTGGTCCTCTGAGTCGGAGGCCGAATCAGAAACCTCATCCACAAGTTCTCCGAGTGAATGGGAACGAAGTGAGGCAGCCCTGGAGGTTGGGCACGATTAAAGGAAACTTCTGGAGCCATGTCCAAAGTTCCTGGGTCCTCTAGATGGAAGGCGTCTCTTGTGGCCGAGACCAATCAGTGCACCATGTCCGACATATCCGTGTGGTCCTCTGAATCAGAGGCCGAATCGGAAACTTCATCCACAAGTTCCCCAGGTGAATGGGAACGTGTGAGGTGGCCCTGGAAGAGGGGGAGACTGACCAGGTACGTGGGTCTGGAGAGCCAGAGCGGCGACCATGGGAGCGTCCTCTAGGGAAGAGACGCTTGCTACAGGGCGGAGTAACGGAGCGATGCCTGTGAGGGGAGCGCCCGTGCCTGCCAGAAGACTCGGATGAGCCAGATGAAAAACACCCCCATGACGCTGAGAGAGCATCAGTATTGGGGGAGAGCGGGACCCTCCGGAGGGCCTCTCCAATGCAGTCACCACATAACGGGAGACTTGAGCCAAGTCGGATATAGACTGGGGGAGGGAGAAAACCCAGGCTGGAGGGGAGGGAGAAAACCCAGGCTGGAGGGGCGGTCGAACCAACCAGGTCTGGTAGACAACCGGAGTAGAATAGCAGGGGGGTCTGGGGGAGCAGTGGAGCAGGCAGAAGTGGTTCAGTAGAACCAGACATTTTTGAGATACAGCTTTTACAGATGTAATGATTGTCTAGCACTCCAGTTAACTGTTAGAGGGAGCAAATGGGTTCAGCAGAACCAGGCATTTTGGAATTCCAGCTTTTACAGACAAAATGATGAACTAACGCTCCAGTTGTCTGTGCAGCCCAAGTCTGTGACCCCAGGGCAGCTGCTGTGAGGATAACTCTGTTCTAGTGTAGATAAAGAAGGGGGAAATGCCGGCCAATAGCAAAATAGGGGTAGGCCAGGAGCAGGGGCACTGCTGATTGGCCCCTGCCTCTCACAACGCGCGCACAGCGCTGACAGAGGGGGGCAGAGCTATAGTGCCCTCAGCTTCTGACAAGGTCAGTACTGGCGCCGACACCCGCTCCTCTCCCCGAACACACATGTCATTCGCATACGTGCTTGCAGGGAAGCGAGCGAGACGCCGCCGGCAGCAGACTGCTGCCAAAAGCGAAAGTAAGCCGGTGATTCATACGCCCGCATAGTAAAAACGCCGCGGCTGTCAGCCGCTAAAAAGAAACACACACACATATCGTTCAGGAAAGTGAAAAGTATGAATAAAGCTGTGCCCAAGTCCAAAAATGCTCCTGCTCACCCCAGCAATAAATATAGAAAAAAAAAACTGTCCAGGCCAGCCCCTGAGAAAAAGTGGGCAAAAAGTGAGGGTCTCCAGAGGTTGCAAGGCTGTACCTAAGGAGAAAGGGAATATACTCACCTCAGTCAGAAGAACTTACCTAATGAAGTCTTCTATGAGGTCTTCAGTCAGCTTTCTGTCACCTGCATCACGCCGAGCTACCATGTGCGAGCGAGGCGATCAGGGAAATAGGGGGACCCGGACCCATGAGGTACAACCCCAGGCACTGACTGTTAGCGAGAGGGGGTTAACAGCACATATACGCAATGTCTGTGCCCCATCGCAATGGGGAGACTGTGAGCCGCAGTTCCTTAATCCCCACCTGAAAACATGAAAGAAAAAGGAATAAAAAAACTAACACATCCCTAACTAGAAAAATAAAACATAAGACCTGGTCTGGAGAGAACTCCAGACCATGTCCACCTCCTTAAGACACTAAGCTAAAACTGATTACCTCAGGTGCCTGTGGGCGGGTATACAATGCTGGGAGGAGCAGACTTCTCTTGTTGCCATAGTGTCAAGCCTCCTAGTGACAGCAGCATACACCCATGGTTTGTCCCCCCCAATGGAGCCGATAGAGAAAATCCCTTACCTAATCCTGGTCTCAGCGCCCTTTCATCTCGTGTGTATAGAGGCGTAAGCTTTATTCATGTTGACTGCTGGCGTAAAGTGGCTGCAGAGACCCTTGATCTTCCTACACGCTATCCAATTGTTGTACTTGGTTTCCAGTACAACCTCCTATGGTAAGCGCAGTTCACAGCAAGCGTTACCATTTGACCTCAAGGTAATACACTACGGAGCGCATCCTGTTATCTTTCTACTTTCTCGAAATTGGCTTTATAAGATCTATGCCGTTTTTAAGCCACAATAGGTGACAAGGAGAAAGGATCCCTCTGCTGATTGAGAGAGGCATAGACCTTTGACAGTCCTGGTATATCTACAAAACAAAGTGTCTCCCCTCCCACAAACTCCATGTCCTTCTGTCAAAGCACATTTAAAGGAGTTCTCTAAGCTAAAACTTTTAACCCCCGCTGTGCCCGGGCTGTAAAACTATACATAACCTTTCACTTACCTGCCTACGATCCCCCGTTGTTCCGATATCGCCGTCCCGTTCTCTCCCACTTCCTGCGGGTCGGTGACTTCACTCTGCGCTCCGCCTATCAGCGGCCGCAGTAGTGTCCCGTCACGGCCGCTGATAGGCTGAGCGCAGAGTGAAGTCACCGACCCGCAGGAAGTGGAAGAGACCGGGACGGCGATGTCGGAACAACATAGGCAGGTAAGTGAAAGGTTATTATGTATAGTTTTACAGCCCGGGCACAGCGGGGGTTAAAAGTTTTAGCTTAGAGAAATCCTTTAAGGCTCTTCATTCACTTCTGGTGTGTGGAAACAGGCAAGCACACTTGCCGTGTTATATAACATATGGATCCTAAATGAAAGTAGCAGACAAAGGGCTCTCCTAACAAAAAGACAGGATTGTCTAGTAATGTACCTGTTTGGGCTGGAGCTTTAGCAGGTTCTTTTACTCTGGAAGGAAACAAAACATTACATCACACTGATAAAATAATTAATACACAGACATGATACATACTAGTAAACATGGAAGCCAACCAGATTTCTGGATGCTGGATTTTAAAATAAAATAAATGTTACACTTACTTTTCATCCTTATCCGTTATGTCCACGGTTGGCTGTAAAGACAAGAGGCAGAAGATTTTAGCATTGGTGTGTAAATAGGGATCCTGTACAATCTGCTAGTGACCAAAAGAGACCAAACATCACATCACAAAAACCTACTAAAACAGCTATTGATGCGCTGTGTTTAGTCAGACAAATATTTCTGTGACCACTCACTTCCATCTTGTCTGTTAGTGACAGGGTGACACGCTGGTTGTTTATCATGATTGGAGTAGTCTCGCTGAATTTCACTGCTGCTGTAGCCGCTTCTCTGAAGTTGGTTTTCATGAACGCCTTTTAAAAACAGTAACAGGAATGCATACAAATTATGTTTGAACGGATTGAACACGATTAATTCTATGTTGGGCATTGTTATTTAAATGGAAACTGTCAGTCAAAAACCATATATATGTTGTATTTCTCTACAACACATTAACCTTTCTAATATACTTTGTAAGAAAAGGTTATTTCCTTAAAGGACAACTGTAGTGGTCAAAAATCCCTGCCCAAATGTTCCCCAAACAAAAGTTATACAATTCAGTCAATTAGTCCTATTTACCTATATGCAGCCGTTTCTGAGATATTAGAGTTGCCAGCATAGCCCAGTAGTCCTGCGTCCGTCCCCTATTCATTACATTGCAGCCGCCATCTTGGGGACGGAGATCTCTTCCTCCCAGCAGTGTTTGTGCTCCCCCTAGCCTCTGTCAGCTCCTCCCTGCTTATGCATATGCATGAGCGGGTGCTTTCTGAGGCAGCCATAGGCTCATCCTCAGAAACGCCCCTATCTGTAAGATTCAAGCAGGGGGAGAATGAGGACGTCCACAGCTCCTCCCCCTCCCCTGCTCTGTCTACATAGGACCTCACTTATCACGGGGAGGATTCAAGTTTTCATGGGGGAAAACACAGAGCAAACCACAGAGCAGGGAGGGGGGAGGACGTGTGTGTGAAGGAGACATATTACACTGCACGGGCTGGTGGTGTATACAGGGAATAAATATCATACTGGAGATGATTCTGTGTGTGAGATGGGGGGGGGGGGGGCGACTACTGAATGACACATGCTGGGAGTTGTAGTCCCTGTTATGTGTGCGTGTATGCCAGTGTTTCCCAACCAGGGAATGCTGGGAGTAGTAGTTTTGCAACATCTGGAGGCACCCTGGTTGGGAAACATTGGTGTATGAACTACAACTCCCAGGAGATTACAGAGATACAATAGAGGTGTTGGTGAACTACAACCCCCAGGAAACTACAGAGATACAATAGAGGTATTGGTGACATACAACCCCCAGGAGACTACAGAGATACAATACAGGTGTTTGTGAACTACAACTCCCAGGAGACTACAGAGATACAATAGAGGTATTGGTGAACTACAACTCCCAGGAGACTATAGAGATACAATATAGGTGTTGGTGAACTACAACTCCCAGGAGACTACAGAGATACAATAGAGGTGTTGGTGAACTACAACTCCCAGGAGTCTCCTGATACAGTAGAGGTGTTGGTGAACTACAACTCCTTTATACACTCAAACAGCAGAAAGCTGACACGGCATGCTTGGATGTATAGTCTTACAACAGCTGGAGTCACCTCTGCAACTCCAAGCATGCACATACAGCAGAAAGCTGACAGGGCATGCTGGGATTTGTAGTCTTGCAACAGCTGGAGGCACCACTGGAATTCCCAGCATGCCCGAACAGCATATAAAATAACTGGGCATGCTTGGAGTTGTAGTTGTGAAAAAGATGGAGGGACCCCTATCAGGACAGTTTTATAGACAAACAATTATGTTTTTTTACCATTTTTACTTTCACTCTCCACTCTCCAGTGTCCACACTACAGTGAGCACGGAGGCAGCTGCTTCATCACTGGACAGGAGCCAGCATGGGGAGATGAGCAGAAGGGGAGGGTGTATGCACAGGGGAGGGAGATGTGGGCGTTACAATATAATAATTTGCCCGGGGGGATAGAACAGGGTGAGGGCAGCAGCTTACAGGAAGTAAGCACAAGGCATGATGGGAGATGTAGTTTTATTTTCACTTCTCCTCCGTAATTCGTGTGCTGATAACGGGAGAACGACTGGGCCAATTTTGATGGGGGAGACATCGTTGGAAAGGTCTTTCAAAGACCTATTAAATGAGGTAATAGAAAAAGTTTTTTTGCCCAGCACTGCAGATGTCCTTTAAGTAATCATGGATTATAAAATCATGAATTTTTCCAAGCTGAAGCACAGACATGGACAAAGTCCAGTAAGTGAGGATGGGCTAGCACTCCTCTGTGCTCTCTCCTGTCTGATCAGGCAGGAAAGAGAGAGCACAGAGGAGTGCCATCAGAGAGGAGCGAGCACAGAGGAGTGCCATCAGAGAGGAGCGAGCACAGAGGAGTGCCATCAGAGAGGAGCGAGCACAGAGGAGTGCCATCAGAGAGGAGCGAGCACAGAGGAGTGCCATCAGAGAGGAGCGAGCACAGAGGAGTGCCATCAGAGAGGAGCGAGCACAGAGGAGTGCCATCAGAGAGGAGCGAGCACAGAGGAGTGCCATCAGAGAGGAGCGAGCACAGAGGAGTGCCATCAGAGAGGAGCGAGCACAGAGGAGTGCCATCAGAGAGGAGCGAGCACAGAGGAGTGCCATCAGAGAGGAGCGAGCACAGAGGAGTGCCCTCAGAGAGGAGCAAGCACAGAGGAGTGCCCTCAGAGAGGAGAGATCACAGAGGAGCGCCATCAGGCAGGAGAGAGAGAGCACAGAAGAGTTCCATCAGGCAGGAGAGAGCACAGAGGAGTGCTAGTCCTTCAGCTAGGACAAAGCTATGGATTTATAAGCCATGATTTCTATCAAAAGGAAATATTTCCTTATTAAGTATATTAGAAAGGTTGATGTTTTGCCAAGATGTACAACATATTTTGTATCATTTTGTATCTGACAGTGCCCATTTAATGTACTAGTAGGTGGAATAGTCCTCCCCCACTGGTCAGCTAAATAGACAAACATTTTTAAGTGCATCTGTGTTACATTATAACCCGCCTAAGCGCAGGAGTGGACTTTGAATAAAAGCTGGTGATTTAGCTGACATACCTCATTTTTCGCACGAACAATGAGGATATCGCAAACTTTTCCAAAAGGCTGGACAACTTTCAGGATGTCTTGTTCGGTGTAGCCGCTGTCTGGCAGGTTGGTAACGTGAATAACCTTTCCAATGTTCGCTTTGTTTGCATGCTGCAAGAGAAAATTACTAATTTGTGAGAAAAATAAAATAACCAAGCACAACAAGCCTCTAACTACAGTGTTTTTACCCCCCAGTGTTTTCAGCTGTTGCAAAATTACAACCCCCAGCATGCCCTGACAGCCTTTTGCTGTTCACACAGCAAAGTTGCCTGTGGGCGGGTATATTCTGCTGGGGGGGGGGGGGCAACTTTTCTTGTTGCCTAGTGTTAAGCCTCCTAGTGGCAGCAGCATATACCCATGGTCTGTGTCCCCCAATGGAGCCGATATTGAAAGGGACCCATGTCCTTTTTAAATATGCCCAGAGATATTTACTATGGGGTTTTCTACAGTTTCTGGTGAAAATGTAATCCTAATGGCTAAACGGAACTGCATGATGTTTACACTTTTCTGACGAAATTTACACATTGGTAACGAAATAAGTGACAAAAGTAGGGGCACAGTGTCACATGTGAAAGGCCAACCAATTGTAATAAGAGGAAATTAGAAGATAAATCTAGTAGAAATGAAAACCCTAATGTGTAGAGATTATGAAAACCAGACAATTTTAGTAAATCCATGTGTCTGATCTGACTGCTCACCAAAAGATAACTGACTCCACAGGGAGTTGATATCATCTACTCTATTAAAAACCAATAGCAAATCTAATTTAAAGGGGAATTGTGTTCCATAAGTATTTATCCCTATTTACCGGATCAAGTGTATAGGAAATAAGTATTAAATCACGGGGGTTCGCCCCAGCAATCTCCTGTCTGGCATCATGGCTCTTCCCATGTACGGAATGACCTCCGCTCTGTGCAAGAAGCGGTGGTAGACGCCACCACCCACATATCTCTATGGGAGAGCTGGAAATACACAAGTGCTGTCGGAGCCCCACAATTAGGCATTTTTCCCCTATTCAAAGGATCCTTTGGATAGGGGGATAACTACTTATGTACTGGAGTTTCCCTTTTATAGTGTGTAACATACCTGATTCTGGGGTTTGTTCGGCTGTTGCTTCTTTCCAGAGGTATTGCTTGGAGTAGTCTTTTTGGCCCCAGTGCTTACAACAGTCTTCTTGAAGTCAGAGTTGCCAGATGCTTTTTTAGGGAGAGCGGGTTTTTGATCAGAGTCCTTGTTGCTACTAGGCCTCTTGGATGAGCTGCCGGTACTAGACGTACTGCCCGGTTTCTTTGGGGCAGATACATTAGCCGGCTTCTTATTTTTGAGATTCAAATTTGGTTGCTTCTTGCCATTGTTTGATGGTTTTGTAGGCTTTGCCTTTTCACCACTTTTTAGTTTGGTGGCCTCAATAAAACTTTGCACAGCTGCATCCACAGCCCTCTTATCTGCAAAAAGATATAAACTGTGTTACAGCAAGTGTAACCTGGATGTAAGCACTGTCAAGTAGTATCTTTGCATAGAGAGTCTCACCTGGAGAATTGCTATGAGAGGATCGCCTGTATCTTCTGGGTGACCGTGAACGTGGAGACCTTGTCCCCTGATGTGGACTACGCGACCTCTTTGGGCTATGCCGCGATCTACGTGAACTCCTGCTTCGACTCCGAGACCTTTTCCCGGAAGATCTAGGGCTGCGTGAACGTGATTTACGTGCTCTGTTCCTCGATCCAGACCTTCTAGCTCTTCGAGGGCTAGGGCTCTTAGACTTTGAATTCTTTGAGCTAGCTTCATCTTTCTTGACTTCATTTCTAAAATGATAAAACAATCCATAAGAAACCAGACAATGTCCAGAGTATAGCCCTTAAATTTTATTAGCAACATACATCATTACCTTGCAGAATTATAGTTTTGCGGGTTCCAGTCAGGATACCTGTTTACAACGTAGAAAAGAACATATTAAAATTAAGTATTCAAATCACAAAACCTGCGTCTATTATCCTTAGTTTTGTTTTATTGATATAAAACTTGACACGTTGTCCACATGTCAAAAGCTTAAATTGCACTGGGTCTCATATGGGCTGCGATCGCGTTTAAAGGAGTTCTGTAGTGAAAGACCCCCAAATGGAGCGGCCAGCCAGGTTGTAAAGAGCGCTGCTGCACAGTTTGTCCAAACACTACTCATGTTTGCGGAGAGTCTCGGGACTGCGATCCAATGCGATCGAAATTTGACATATCTGGACGGCATGTCAAAAGTTTTTACAAATGACAGCGATGCTTTAATATAGTCATTGGCATGAAGCAAGCACAACTTACCAACCATCTGACACATGCAAGAGGAGAAAAAGTAATTTCTTAGAATATAAATTTTGCTGGCAAATCACTATCCTTTGTTTCTCTCAACAAGTACTGGACAGGGTCTCATCCCTTTATTCTTGTGCTCTATGGAGGTCTCTAACTATAGCTCTGTCTAGAGTGGAACGAACAAGTCTTCACAGTGTGGACAGAACACAATGGAGAGCCTGTAAATATCCAATCAAAGCAGACATGGTGGTGAGAGGAATGACTATCCTGTTGTCTTCCTGAAGTTCAACCTTCACAAAACAGATCTTAGATACAACCTCTGGAAAAATTCAGGAATCCCCACAACTAGAGCAATTTTACCTCATTGCTTCTACAGTAAAACTTTTGCTTCATGATATCCCCTCAAGAGAAAATTATTTTATGAATGGCTGAAACTTCTCCAGATCAAGAAGGAGGGGGGGGGAGAGAATAATCCTGGAATTACAAATGAAATCCCCATGAATACTTTGTTCTCATCCACAGACTTTAAGAGCTCTCCAATTCCAAGGCTGGCACTTCATTGGACAATATTCTACATCAAGCTGTTTCCAACTCTCGCAGTGCAGTGACATGGGCTTTACAGGATGAAGTCTTGTCGTATAATGGTTAATTTTTACCATGAATTTTTAGCTGGATTGTTTGCTTCTTATCGTTGATCTGATATTTCCTTGACATTTCCACCTTCTCCTTTAGACGCAGACCCTTATTATAAAATTATAGGAAAAGTGATTGTGTTCTTTAGGTATATTTCATTAGAATAACCCCAGACAGATTATTTCTGCATCATCTTCTTGGCCAATGTAGATTGGGGACTGTTAATTCCTCTAATCCTTTCATGTTCTCTTTAGCATGGTTTTCTCCTGTTATGTTTAGTAGTAAGTGCTGGTTTTAATTTTTCTTTCTATATTATATATAAATCTCATATCACATTTTCAGGGGTGTGGAAATTTTATAAAAAACTACTTGTCCACGGGACTAAAATGGAGCAAAATCTACTTGTCCCTCATGACGATCCACTTGTCCGGCCAATTTTCGCTTTTACGCACTCGTTTTTTCCTCCTCGCCCTATAATAGCCATAACTACCTACTATAATGATACCTTTTAATTTTTCAATAACATATTCTCTGAACCAAAAAAAATTTATAAATATATATTAAGGGAAGTGAAATTGAAATAGTAAAAGATAATTTAGCAGATTTGGTGGTTTTTCTTTTCTGCGCCATTTACCTTGTGGTTGAGATAACATGTTAGTTTTATACTTTAGGTGCCTGATTACAGCGATACCAGATTTGTATCGTTTACATTATGTTTTACTAATTCTGGACTTTTTCAAATTTTTTTTAATTGCCATTTTTTAACCCCTGTAGCTTTATTTTTTTTTCCGCATACCAGGCTGTATGAGGGCTCATTTTTTGCGCCATAATCTGTTTTTTGTATCGGTACCATTTTGGTATTGATCTGACTTTTTAATCGCTTTTTAACTTTTTTTCTGGGATATTATAAAAATTTCAAATCTGTGGTTTGGTATTTTTTTTACATTTACCATACGGGATACATAATGTTATATTTTCATAGGTTGTACAATTACGCACGAAGCGATACCAAATATGTTTATTTTTATTATGTTTGCATGTTTTTATATAGGAAAAGGGGGTGATTTGAACTTTTAACATGGAAGGGGTTAATGCAGCAGTCTTCAAACTGTGGCCCTCCAGATGTTGCAAAACTACAACTCCCAGCATGCCCGGACAGCCAACGGCTGTCCTGGCATGCTGGGAATTGTAGTTTTGTAACATCTGGAGGGGCACAGTTTGAAGACCACTGGGTTAATATGTGTCTTTCAAACTTTTATTAAAACTTTTATTTATTTATATATATATATATATATATATATATATATATATATATATATATATATATATATATATATTTTTTTTTTTTACACTTTATTAGACTTATGAGGAATCATTAGATTCCTCAGACAGATGAATAGAGTTCTATTGAACTCTATTGATCTGTGTGCTCTGTGATCCATTGATAGAGCCTGGTCCAGCCAGGATCTATCAATGACAGAGCCGGGACAGGAGAAAGCAGAGGTAAGTCCTCCGGCTACCTCTATAGTGGATCGCCCCCCTGCAATCAAGCTGCAGGGGGGCGATCCACCCCACTAGCCCACCAGGGAGCATTCACATGTCCCTTTAGACGCCGCTGTCAGCTTTGACAGCGGCGATCTAAAGGGTTAATAGCCAGCCGCGGCGATCGCCACATGCTGGCTATTAGCGGCGGCCCCCGGCTACTGAGAACAGCCGGGGGCTGCAGAGTATGGAGCGGGCAGGAATCCCGAGCCCGCTCCATACATACTGCAGAGCGCCGCATACAGTCTCCCCGTGCAGACGTGCGGGGAGCGAAGGCAGAGGACGCAGGTCTGCACGGGGAGAAAGAAGCCACGCCCCCTCATCTCCCCCCGCACGTCTGCAGAGCAGGGGAGAGAAGACAAATGTACACGGCTTCTCATCTCCCCTGCTCTGCTTCCGAGGACACAGGCTGCAGAGTATGGAGCGGGCAGGAGTCGGCAGCCCGCTCCATACAGACTGCAGATCCGCCGCACTTGTCAGGTCCGGCCCTGCTTGCCCGAAGCCGGGCTAAGGGCCGGACAAATTCACCTGCCCGGCGCCCAAAACTGCTATTCCGGGGCGTTGGGCGATAGAAATTCCACATCCCTGATTTTACTCAATTCTCTCTTGGACATTAACTTTCATTTACTGCATTTGTCATGGTTTTCTGTACATTTTCAGGCATCTTTTGATTTTAAACCAGACAAGAAGTCTTCCTTGGTCAAGCTATATGTTTTCTTTTATAATCCTTTGATTTTCTTTATACAGTACTTGCAATGTATTAAACACACTGCAGACTGGGAACAACAAACATCTTCTGCTGCACTCTGTGTTGGATTTTGGAGTCATATAATCCTTTGTGATACAACTAAACTCTTTGTTAGGGCATTGCTTTCTATCATTTAGACAAGTCCACAGCTCAATAAAGCATGTATCATTTTCCCAGCAGGGTAAAGTGCATTTATAGATGTGTTCTAGAAATGCAGATTACATGGAAATACTAGGTAATACCAGGGAGTTTCTTTATACAATTAATGAATCCAATTTGTATCCACATGATCTGGAAACTCATCTGCCAAAAAAACTGGTTTACCTTTATGGTGTATAACAGGGGTACTTAACTGGCGGACCACGGTCCAGACCCAGACTGCGGCCGCCAGTCATCCAGACCTCCGTCCGGATCTCCTCTCAATCATTTGTATAGGTGTCTTTAAGACACCGATACAAATGAATAGTCGTGGCCCAGAACAAGGGAACACTGTTCCCTGCCCGGCGCTTCACCTATGATGCAGGCAGCGTGATAAGCACTGCCTGAATCATCTGCTCTGGCCAGGCCTGACTAGAAGAGGCCAGAGCAGCACGGGACCTGGGACAGGAGCCAAGTTCTAAGGTGCAAATTTGTGTTTCCCCATCTGTGACTCTCCAGTTGTTTTAGAACTACAGCTCCCATCATGACCTTCTGTCTGTGCACTATGGGAGTTGTAGTTTGCAACAGCTGGAGTGTCACAGTGGCATCATTAATTCTGGGGGCACAGTGGCATAAATTTGGGGCACAGTGGCACTAATTATTTGGGGCACAGAGGTACAATTATTTGGTACAGGGCACAGTGTTTGTCGAAAATATATTTGGGGGAATAGAGTGTGGCAGTAATATTGCAGGGGAATATTGTGTGGCAGTAATCTACCAGAAGCATAGTATGTGGCAGTAATATACAGTGTGTGGCAGTAATATACCAGGGGTACAGTGTGTGGCAATATTCATGTCATACATCCTCCACACGAGTTGCTTGTTTGCTCTTTCCTTCATGGCACTGAGGCCACCATTTGTGAAGCAGGCCTTAGCGTTCAGCTTGGACCTTCACTGGATGGCAGACCTGGATAAGCGGACCCTCACTAAAAATAGTTGAGTACCCCTGGTGTATAAGGTATGTTTCATGAAGCCAGAATGTATTTAGTATATAAAGAAAACAAAAGCGCCAGGGGTTGTGCTTCATGAAATAACATTTAACACTCTAATCTCAATCTGCAAAGTTTAGGAGACTTTTTGTTTTTAGTTTTTTGCAGCAATGCACAAAAAGCTTTCTTACTGTTGCTGTAGGTTCCGGCAACTTTCAATGTGGGATGCGTTATTCTGGTGTTTAATCCAGTCCTAAACAATAATGGAAAATAAAACAGTTATGATGGACCTAATAGCTTGCACACAATATTAAGGATGGTCTTAAAATTAAAACTTGCCCTTGAACAGTCATTTGTAAAAATAAATCCCTTCTCCACAATGAGTTTATCATTAACATTACAGAAGCCTTGACCTTTCATAAACAGAGAAAAGGCTGGGAGGGGGAGGAGGTGGCGACGTACAGAGTTGCCCTTGTAGCAGTGTTTACAGTAGTGCTCAGCTCTGTGGGATGCAGCAGTTTTGGTTTTTCCCATTAATTATCAATGAAAGGGCTTGAAGAAAAAATAACGGATGCCAATTCAAACTTGAAATAGGTGTCACTGACTCTAGGATTGGGTATATCCAATTAGAATGTTCTACACACACACACATACAGTTGTGCTCAAAAGTTTGCATACCCTTGAAGAAAACATGAGTTAGAAGCTAAAAATAATTTCTAATGAGATTCATATTTAGGTGCAGTTCATAACAGAACCCCAGCGTGGCTCAATGGTATTAAGGTCGGGAGACTGATGGCAACGTTAGAACCTTCACCTTTGTCTGATGTAAGCACTGGAGGGTCAGCTTGGCTTTGTACTTAGGGTCACTGTAGTGCTGGAAGGTCCAAGAGCGTCCCATGCGCAACTTTCGTGCAGAAGAACGCAAATTGACTTCTAGTATTTTCAGATTACATGCTGCATTCATCTTGCCGTCGATTTTTAGAAGATTCCCCATGTTTCTCTTTTTTTTTTTTTTTTTAAAGTTCGTGACCCCCCCCCCCCCCCCCTCAACTTCACAAAAGAAAAAAACCTAAAGTGAGCCACACCATGCTTTTCAGTAGGCATGGGATTATTTTCACTATAGGCCCTGCTGACTCATCTAAAAAGATTTGCTTATGGTTGTGACAAATTACCGTACACCAAAAGTTGTGAGGCGTGTTAAGGAGTTGTCAGGCATATTGTAACCAGGCTTTTTTTGCAGCATTGGTGCAGTAAAGGCTTCTTTCTGGCAACGATCATGCAGCTCATTTTTGTTCAAGCAACCATGTGGTCTTTTTCCAGAGCAGCCTGTATTTTTCCTGAGGTTACCTGTGGGCTTTTCTTCGTAACCCGAACAATTCTTCTGGTACTTGTGGTAAAATTGTTCTTAGTCTACCTGACCTTGGCAAGAGATCCACAAATTTTCCACTTAAGGGATTGAACCGGACTGACCGGCATTTTGAAGGCTTTGGATATCTTTTCATAGCCTTTTCTATCTTTATAAAGTTCTATTCCCTTGCTATGCAGGTCTTTCGCCTGCTTAGTGCATTCACGTGAATGCTAACAAACTCCCTGACTTCATACACAGCCATTAATTGCAATGTAAAAATTGCCATTTTAACCTTCGTATGTCACCTTGCGTGTCTGTAACAAGGCCAAACATTTAAGATTATGTTAACTTTTGATCAGGGCCATGTGTGATTTACGATTTTAAAAAAAGGAGACAAAAAACAACTATGATAATAAATGGCTAAATATGATCACTGTCCTTAAATAAAAGAGGTTGTCATATTTTCTAAAACAATGCGAAAAGTTTCAGTTTCTGCCAGGGCATGCAAACTTTTGAGTATAACTGCGTAATTTTTTATATTTTATGTATACATACAAGACCTTTTATAAATACTTTAAAAAAAATTGTGGAACAAAATTAACATTTCTGTAAACCATACACATTTCACTCATCAATGGTTAACAGGTCTACAACAGAACAGTAACTTATATAGACTGGAAGATTTAAGACGCTCTACCCACATCAGGAGTTACACCAAGGTTGGCAATGGTATTCTCCAAACTTACCTCTTTAGCAACAGAACCCCCCCCCCCCCCCTTCTCTGAATCTAAGCACGATACTTGAACAGTCACATAAAATAGAACAGCAGTACTGAGAATTTGAAGTGAGCGGCTTTAAACAAACACCGATGCATCTCATCCGGCCACAACATAAACAGGTGTAGATTGAGCTTCCATCATCGGCCAAAGTTCTTTACATCATCTCTTCCTTCTTGGCTCTGTTGGCTTCAGCACTTCTCCAGTGGTCTTCATTTAACCTCCCCCATCTACTTTACCCAATATTAAATCTAAATCCTACATCAACAAGTGCATTTGCATCCTCCACAATTAGGCAGTATATCATACATAATTCTATTTATCTGGACTTTGGAAACCAATTATGTGACACAAAAATTTGTGAAATGTGCCCCACTGGGTCAGAAAATTAACCTTTCCCTCGCCCAAACGTTTTAGATAGGACTATGTATTGGCGTGTATGGGACAGGTGGGCAGTAGAGTGTCACGCACAAAGCGTGCTTTGTGCGGTCCTAATATTGGTGGGCACACATTCTGCTCCAATTCAGCTCTATACGATTGATAAGACATTGATCATGAGCAGTAACTGCTTAGCATGCATACACTGGATGTTATATAACACACAAACAAAGAACACTCACCTTCAGGTGTCTACATTCTACGTTACACAGAGAACAGATATGAGGAAATATCCGAGGAGAAGCAGCATAGTAATCGTTCATCATTGAAGGAGTCGGCAGCTTCTTCATTTTCTGAGCTTCTTCTTGGGACATGACTGGCACCCAGTTGCCCTTCGCAGCTTCCGGCTGCTCAGCTGGCTGCTGGTAGGAGACTTGGCCGATGACATTCACATCTTGAGTCACGGGCTTCAGTTCAGTTTGAACAGGAGCTGCTACATCAAGGATCACAGGGCTCTCAACATTAGGGACAGTCACTGAAATGTCAACAGGTGCTTTATTGTCTCCTCCTGGAGTTTTATTGTTGGATCTGTCTTTCTTTGCAGCTGACCACCCATGTTTACCTGTTCCAGATATTGTGGGAATTTTGTTATCCATTCCTATTCCTTTTTGAGGACTTGCCTTCGGCTTCGTATTAGCAGACACTGCAGGCTCTTTGGACACAGGCGGAGGTTTCTGCTCAGTTCTTGGTCGTGCAGGGGTGGCTGGGTCATTAAACTTGTACTTGCTTGAATGTCCATAATCTATAACTTTACTTTGTACCGCTTCACTTCCAGGTCTTCTTCCAGCAGCCTGATCAGGAACAGATGCAGTTCGATTCATTTTGCGTAATCTGATGTCTCTTAGGATACCTGGCATGTTAGATGGTGTCAGCTGATCGTCGGGATAGCGGCTGAGTTCTTCTAAGTCTTCATTTGATAAGCCAAAGCTTTCTAAAATGCTTGAAGCGCTTTCATTTGTGTAGCGATTCTGAGGGGTTGAAACTTGATCGAGAGAAGGACCACCTGGGATGGACTGCGCTCCCATTTCTCGTCCGGAATTCCCGAAGACATTGACGTTCTCCCACCGTTTTCCTTTCATGAGATTTGCAGGATCCTGTAAAGGGGTATTCTGCTTCAGGCGATCGGAGGCATGTGTCACAACACGATTCACAATTGAAGGAATTTCTTGAGGCTGAGATGACATTCTTGGTTGTCCTTGACGCACAGGGACACTTGGGCTTGCAAATCGTTGTGGTAAAACTTTTGAACCCATAGGTCTATCAGGTGTATGCATAAGTGGTCTGATCGGCACTGCCTTCATTCCCATTGAGTCTGAAGTTCCAAAGGATCCTGAATTGTCCATTCCCCTCATACCAAATGCTTGATTATTCCTTTCTTGGTGGAAACCCATCCCACCTGCTTGGTTCATGCTTGGGTGGTTCATTCGATTAAGATTCATATTCGGCTGATTTATTCCAGAAATGCCAGTGTTTTGATGTGTCATTACAGGAGGGCCCATAAGTTGGTGGTTAATGCCAGGATGGTTCATACCAGAGAGATTCATATTTGGTTGATTCATGGCACCCAAACCCATATTTGGTTGGTTCATTGTAGCCAAACCCATATTTGGTTGGTTCATGGTAGCCAAACCCATACCTGGTTGATTCATGGTAGCCAAACCCATACCAGACAGATTCATCCCCGACAAGTTCATAGCCGGCATATTCATTCCATGATGGCTCATAGCGGGTTGAGTCATAGGAACATGGCCCATAGGCTGCTGCCCGGGGAATCCTCCACGATTAAACATGGCGTGAGCAGTACTTAATTTCAACAAAGCCTGATTTAACAAAGCATAAAGTGGAGAAGTACTGTTCGAAGTGACAGAAGTCAATTGATGAAGAGCCAACTGAGTCTTTATCTGGGCAAGCTGCAAATGAGGAAGGCTCAAGAGGATTGGACTAGAAACTCCAAAGTTCAAAGTATTCGCAACTGGAGCGCAATTTTCCAAGAACAACACAAAGCTGAAATTTAAAACACAGATATTAGATTTTTCATCTTTTCAATCTTCACACAGTGGGTAAAACCAGAGATGGAAATACTTTAAGAAATAACAGTCCATACACACAGCTGGCTCGCAGTAAATAAAACTTCTGAGGAAGTATTGGGGTTTAAATTTTTTTTTCCAAGAATGATGGTTATAATTAGATTGTGTATTAGGCCAGCGAAAAAGAAGATTTGTGAAAATATTTAAACTTTTACACTGCATTCTGTTGCAAAAAAATAAAAAATATATATATAGCTTATCTCCATACTTAAGAACCAGAATATGGGAAGTTGCACCCAAGCCTTCTATTCTCATGTGGCAGACATCTCCTCTAAAGGATTGCTGGAGGCAATGGGCAGATACAGATAAATGCTCCATTTACAAGAGTCCATGTTGTCCATAAGCAACAACATCACAACTGATCAAACTGCTTTTACTCTATAAAGGCTATTTTTAAAAATGATCAGTCATGGCTGGCCAGCTCACATAAACAGGCTTTGGAGCTGATGTGTTCTCTTCAATTATGATTTTAGTAAGAATCCCACACTGTTATTTTCCTAACTTCCAATATAGAATTTATTTATTAATAGAACTCCTTTCTAACCAGTCAGTAAACACTGAACCCATCTTGAAGAACAATATCCAGGACATACAAAAATATTAAATTTACTAACAAAAGAAATGTAGCAAATCAAGTTTACTTCAAAAGCAGGAATATTTCCTACTGCTATTAAATTCAAGACTACACCAATGGAAGTGTTCTTTCACAGGTTAGCTTAACAGCATAGCCCAGTAGCCCAACTTTTCTTAAAAAGTGTTATTCTCACTGTACGTTACTATGTCCCCAGTTTAAACACGTGATGGCCAACAAAAGCAAACAATGCTAAAAGTACACAAAATACTCATTCTAGTCCTGAATGTGATTGTCTGCACAGAGGTGGAGCCTAGTCGAGGCCAATAAGGGAAATATCTGCAATGGTGACACTTAAATTCCACTTTGAGGACAAAGAGATCCACATGAGCTGAACTTTCAAAGAAAATTAATACTGTTTTTTTGCAATATGCATTTTTCAGTGTATGGACATGTCACATAAACTCCAAAAAGGTATGATCGCTACATAACACTGCCTTATAAATATCTCTCAGTCAACCAAGCAATAGTGGGCTGCAAGCTATGTAATGTTTCACACATCACGGTAATACACATTTTTATAGTCTTATAACCCACACAGTAATTGCTGCAGGCAACTTCTCAGCCCCAATGGACCGTCAAGTGTATACACCCTGCAATTTACAGGCAGAGGTAATAGTTTTACCAATGGAGTATTAGGCTACTTTGACACTACCGTTGTTACATGGTAGTGTGACGGCTGTCAAGGAAGAGATAATTTGACGGCCGTTCTTGACGGGGTGCAACGGCAGTGTGAAAGTAGCCTTAGCCCCCAAAAAACTTAACAAAACCATCAGACACTACTAGAGTTGGAAGAGTCTAAAGAACTAAAAAGCTAAATTTTGAACGATATTTTATTTGGGCCTTCTTGAAAATTTTCTACCATCTGAGTCCTATACATGTTTGCCAAACAACTCAAAAACATCTGCTACTACGCCATGTGTCCTGCACCACTGCAGCCATATTTAACGAGTTTTACTGAACAATAAAACATGAAATCTGAAATGATCTCAAAGTTTTAACCTGCACAATCCATGTCAAAAATATACAATCAACAGAACATGATGTATAGCTACAATGTGTAAAACAGTAACAAAACAGTTTTATAAGATCTTAGTTTCAGGACATAAATTAGTTCAGGCTACAATCATGTCTGCATTATTGCAAAAATCTTAAAAGGGGAATAAGTCATTAATCGCAGCATTAAAAAAAAATAAAAAAAATAAAACAGTAATAGATCCTGTGTGTGAACAGTCCCTTCTAAGGGTGCATTCACACTAAGGAATTCAAGAGGAATTCACAAGGAATAATTTCGGTCAGGAAATTGTTGCCTTCTATCATTTTATCCATCAAGCGTAATTCGAGTGGAATTTCCATGCGAAAATGAAGAGGAATGAAGGAGGAGGCTATTTAATCTACTTTTCTGAATTTCGCTCGAAAACTATGTTGTTAGGCAGAATTTTTTTTTTTTACCATTGACTTGACTTGATTCTGCTCAAAGAATGAACATGTTCTTTCTTCAAGCGGAAAGGAATTCAGCATCGGAATTCTGCTAGCAGAATTTCCGCAGTGTGAACAGGCCAGCAGAAAAAACATTATAGTCAACAGGCAAAGGGGATGTGCATTAAATTGGAGTGAAGAATTCAAGAGGAATTACTTGAGTAAATTCCTCTTGAATTACTCAGTGTGAACGCACCCTTAGCCTTTTCTCAAACAGAGCCGATATCTGATACAAACAAGCAGAACGTTCTTCTACACCAAAAATGATAGGCATCATAGTAATATTATATACAAATTATACATTGATCACCAGAAAATAAGTATTAACACACCAGGTGGAGAAAATTCAGCAGCGGATATCTAGGCACACTTGATACCTTTCCCATTCATGTCAAATGAGACCGCTCCTGCCTAGTGTTGCCTATGTCCATGGGGCTTGCTGTAAAGCAGCTTTCTAAATGCAGTTTAAAACAGCTCAGACAAGATGGCTGCCCCCATAATAACCTTCGGAAAAAAAAAGTTGCGGTATCTGACTGTAGTTTAAGTTCAAAGCTGCCCTTGTATTATACGATATGAAGCCTCTAGATAATATTAACTAATATCAACGCATAAAGACAATCCCGAGAGCCGACCTATAACATGCGCCCTTGCAACCAACCTAATTGCAGGTAAGGTGCCCATACATTTTAATAAAAAAAAAAATAATAAATAAGCCAAAGGCACTGACTTCAGCAAGATCTCAAGGACAGGAACACGAGTCACCCATAAGAATGAAGCAACAGATAACACGTGTGCCACTAACAGCAGAATGCAGTAGCATGCACTAGCGGGAGACTGGAGTCCCCGTTCCTTACATTCCTGACAAACTATCAAAACGTGTACAAATTTTAATCCATATACGGTTTGAAAAACATTTTTTTTTTAAAGAAAAAATATTTAAATTTTTAACTTTTCACATACTGTCATGGCTGTAAATGTTGGCACCCCTGAAATTTTTCAACAAAATGAAGTATTTCTCACAGAAAAGGATTGTAGTAACACATTTGCTATACACATGTTTATTCCCTTTAAAAAAAGGAGAAAGTAAGTTGGACATAATGTCACCAAACTCCAAAAATGGGCTGGACAAAATTATTGGCACCCTAAACTTAATATTTGGTTGCACACCCTTTGGAAAAAATAACTCAAATCAGTCACTTCCTATAACCATTAATAGGCTTCTTACACCTCTCAGCCGGAATGTTGGACCACTCTTCCTTTGCAAACTGCTCCATGTCTCTTATTGGAAGGCGCCTTTTCCCAACAGCAATTTTAAGATCTCTCCACAGGTGTTCAATGGGATTTAGATCTGGACTCATTGCTGCCACTTCAGAACTCGCCAGCACTTTGTTGCCATCCATTTCTGAGTGTTTATTGACAGATGTTTGAGGTCATTGTCCTGCTGGAAGACCCAAGATCTTGGATGCAAACCCAGCTTTCTGACACTGGGCTGTACAGTGTGATCAAAAATCCGTTGGTAATCCTCAGATTTCATGACGTCTTGTACACATTCAAGGCACCCAGTTCCAGAGGCAGCAAAACAACCCCAAAACATAATTGAACCTCCACCATATGTCACTGTAGGTACTGTGTTCTTTTCTTTGTAGGCCTCATTCCGTTTTCGGTAAACAGTAGAATGATGTGCTTAACCAAAAAGCTCTATTTTGGTCGCATGTGTCCACAAGACGTTTTATCAGAAGGGTTTTGGTTACTCAAGTTGATTTTGGCAAAATGTAGTCTTGCTTTTTTATGTCTCTGTGTCAGCAGTGGGGTCCTCCTGGGTCTCCTGCCATAGCGTTTCATTTCATTTAAATGTCGATGGAAAGTTTGCACCGGAACTGATGCTCCCTGAGCCTGCAGGACAGCTTGAATATCTTTGGAACATGTTTGGGGCTGCTTATCCACCATCCGGACAATCCTGCGTTGACACCTTTTATCAATTTTTCTCTTCTGTCCACGCCCACGTCCGGAGATTAGCTACAGTGCCATGGGTTGCAAACTTCTTGATAATGTTGCACACTGTGTACAAAGGCAATTCTATTCTCTGGGGATGGACTTGTAACCTTGAGATTGTTGATATTTTTCCACAATTTTGGTTCTCAAACAATTCTCTTCTTCTGTTGTCCATACTTTGTGTGTCTGTGTGCGCCACACTATGCAAAGACTAAGTGAACTTTTCTGCTTTCAGGTGTGATTTTTATATTGACCACACCTGTTACTTGCCCCAGGTGAGTTTAAAGGAGCATCACATGCTAGAAACACTTATTTTTCCACAATTTTAAAAGAGTGCCAACTTTTTTTTGTGTTTATTTCCAAAACACACAGATAAATGTGTATAGCAAAACATGTTACTGTAATCCTTTTCTGTGAGAAACACTTTTTCTAGAAAAATTTCAGGGGTGCCAACATTTACGGCCATGACTGTGTGTGTGTATGTATATTTATTTTAGGCTTGAAGCCCACTGGGGAAAAAAAATAAAAATCAGAAAATAAGCATGATTGGGGCTGTCCAAGACAGCCCTGATCCCCCTGCAGGGATAGGAGTGAGGTGCCACCCCACCTGTTTGGCATGCTGGGATTTGTAGTTTTGCAACATCTGGGAGGGCCACAGTTTGGAGATCACTTACGAAGTACAGAAATACCCCATATGTGGACGTAAAGTGTTCTGCGGGCTCACAAGGCTCAGGAGTGAGAGCGCACTATGTAAATTTGAGGCCTAAATTGGTGATTTGCACAGGGGTGGCCGATTTTACAGCAGTTCTGACAAACGCAAAAAGATGAATACACAAGTGTGACCCCATTTTGGAAACTACACCGAACACGGAACGTAACAATGGGTATAGTGAGCCTGAACACTCCACGTGTGTTTGACAAATTTTTGTTAAATTTGGATCGGAAAATGGAAAAAAATAAATACAGTTCTTTCACAAAAATGCTGGTGTTACCCTAAATTTTTCATTTTCACAAGGAAGCGTCTAAGACCCTTCAAACAGCTGATTGGTATGGCCCTATAGAGGTCTACCATCTCCCCAGCAGAGATAGCTCCCATGTGTACAGCTATATGAAGTGCGTAGCCAGTATAAACGGTATTGCGTCTGACTGTATCCTACGTGTGTTCTTTACGCTTCTACTTATCTGTATAAGTAGTGTATGGCCTGGCTTTTTTTTTTTTTTTTTTTAGGTGAAATTGAAATAAAATTAAAAAAAATTACACATTTTGTATGTTTCCTTTCAAAGCCATTTAACATATTTTGATACTCTAGGTTTGCATGATTACAGCAATACCAAATTTGGATAGTTTGTCACATTTTACTAATGTAACCATGATCATTGGGTTCATGGTCACCTCTCTTACCAAGGCCTTTCTCCCTTGATTTCTTAATTTGATAGGGCAGCAAGTTCTGGGGAAAGTCCAAGTTGTTCCAAACTTCTTCCATATTAGAATTATGGAGGTCCCTGAGCTCTTGGGATCTTTTGTTGCAGTAGATATGCTTTTGTCCCTTCTTTAGCTCTATGCCTGGACACAATCCTGACTGAGCTCTACAGGCAGTTTTCCCTCTCATGACTGTTTTTGCTCTGATATACATCGTCAGAAGTGAGACCTTATAGACAGGGCTGTGTCTTTATTTCAGATTGATTTACCATAGTTGACTCTGATCCAAGATTATCAAGAAAAATGGGAGGCCCCCAAAAGCTTGAATTCTCACGTTTTTGGGTTTCCCTTTAAAATAAACTTGTATACATTTCTAGAATTTTGTTTGCACATTCTCAATATGAGGTACTGCGTGCAGAATTATGGGGGAATTTTTTTAACATTATATTTTTAAAGCAGTAGTTAAGTTGTTTTTTTTTTAGTAGTAAATGAAAACCTATATAAATTGGGTATTATTGTAATCGTATGGATCTACAGAATGAAGATAATGGGGCTCTTTTACTAATCCTTTCCCAACAGTCTTTTGTCAGTTTCTTTGTGACTTTTGTAGTGTACCATATCTGCGTCATGGAGCAGACAACGTGCGACAAAGATGGGAGGGCTTGTCCTATTAAATGTTTAAAAAAAAATTTTTGTAAAGATTTTTGATCAGGTTAGTCTACACATTTGTCATTCATTGTCATTGCTATTGTGTTCTGTTAACAGCTGCACGAGCACCCCCGCTTCCAGCCGCGCTCCCCGAATGTTGGCATCAGAATACTGCTGCCCGAAAGAGAAAGGCGTCCCTCCACCCCAGGAATATGACACCCACCTACCTACCCCCCCCCCCCCCCACCCGGAATGCTGAGGCACACGCTGCCTTGCTGGGAGCAGGGGAGCAAACGTGCAGATGCCCTAGCTAGAGTTTCCGGCCGGCGGATCTTCCTGTGGCTGATCTGTGAACTCCAACGCTGTTTCTCTCGGACCACAGCGCAGGCCAGACAAGCCAACTCAGGTGAGGAGGCAGAGGATGCGCGCTGGGGGTTGTGGGTCAAGGGGGTTGTATATTTTAGATGTATACATGTATGTAATGTGTGGGCAGTGGCAATTGCATGTATAATTTATGTATGCATGATGTGCGTGCATGTATGATGTGTGCATGTATGTATTAGTGATGATAAGTTTTTAGGTGGTACTAAGGTCCTGCTTATCTCTTTGCCAGCTCTGGAGCTTCTGACTGGATTTTTCCCGCTCGGGTTGGTAAAGGACATCATGTGCACGAAAAGCCGTGCCACAACTCTGGGGCTAATTTACTATTGAGTCAGCACAATGTTTTATTATAAACAAAAAATGCACTGCGAAAAATCAGAAACCCACAAAGTTTGCAATACGGCCTTTTCTCAATTTCGCCCCACAAATATTTTTCACCGTAGATTTGGTGGTAAAATAAGTAATGTCATTACAAAACATAATTGGTGGCGCAGAACACAAGCCCTCATTTGGGTCTGTAGGTGGAAGATTGAAAGAGTTAAGGCTCTTCGAGCACCCATAAAGGGGTACTCCGGTGACTTTTTTTTTTTTTTTTAAATCAACTGGTGCCAGAAAGTTAAACAGATTTGTAAATTACTTCTATTAAAAAATCTTAATCCTTCATGTACTTATTAGCTGCTGAATACTACAGCGGAAATTTTATTTTTGAAACAGAACTGTCTGCTGACATCACGACCACAATGCTCTCTGCTGACATCTCTGTCCATAACAGCATATGTTTGCTATGGGGATTTCCTTTTACTCTGGACAGTTCCTAAAAATGGACAGAGATGTCAGCAGAGAGCACTGTGCTCATGATGTCTGCAGACAGCTCTGTTTCAAATGGAAAAGAATTTCCACTGTAGTATTCAGCAGCTAATAAGTACAGGAAGGATTAAGATTTTCTAATAGAAGTGATTTACAAATCTGTTTTAACTTTCTAGCACCAGTTGATTTAAAAAAAAAAAAAAAAAAAAAAAAAAAAAAAAAACGAAGTTTTTTCACCGGAGTACCCCTTTAAAAAGGAGTATTCCAGGATAAAAAATTGTCAGACTGATACACATACCTGCCGAAACCCCCCCCCTGCCTGATTGCACCACCGATTGGGTGGATGCCCGGCATTAACCCTTTAGACGCCTCAATCAAAGTTGATTGAGGCGTCTAAAGCGAAAGTAATAATCCCGGCAGCTCAGCGGAGCTGATCGGGACTATCGCAACCATATCGCGATGCCCCGATCAGTAGGGCTGGGCGGTATACCGGTTCATACCGGATACCAACATTTTTGGGCTGCACGATACGAGTTTTTCCCCATACCGCAATACCGGTTTGGCCCCTCCGCCTTGGGAATGATTTATCAGCCAGCGCTGTTCTGCTCCCCCCAATTAATTATGAGCCCAACGGCCCGCAAGCACTGCCCTCCCTCTTTGTTGGGGGCCGCCGGCGCTGGAACTCTATACTGTACACCAGTGGTCTCCAACTTGGGGACCTCCAGCTGTTGCAAAACTACAACTCCCAGCATGCCTGGACAGCCAACGGCTGTCTGGGCACGCTGGGAGTTGTAGTTTTGCAACAGCTGGAGGTCCGCAGGCTTGAGACCACTGCTGTACGCAGTATTCATATGTCTGGGCTGCAAAAGATAAAGAAAATAAACTTTAACTTACCTACGTCGGCCTTACGCTGGGGAAGGGAACGTCGGACAGCCGTCAGCCTATCACCGGCCGGAGCGATGTCCCGCCTAGTGATAGGCTGAGCCCACTGTCATGTAAGGAGCTCTGGCCGGCTTCTTACATGACAGTGTGTTTAACCTATCACTGGCAGGGGCATGACATCGCTCTGGCCGGTGATAGGCTGACGGCTGTCCGACGTTCCAGTCCCAACGACGTAGGCAAGCTGAAGTTTATTTTCTTTATCTTTTGCAGCCCGGGCATAAGGATACAGCGTACAGCAGTGGTCTCAAACCTGCGGACCTCCAGCTGTTGCCAACACTACAACTCCCAGCATGCCTGGACAGCCGTTGGCTTTCCGGGCATGCTGGGAGTTGTAGTTTTGCTACATGTGGAAGTCCGCAGGTTGGAGACCACTGGCGTACAGTATAGAGTTCCATCGCCGGCGGCCCCCAACAAAGAGGAGGAGGGCAGTGCTTGCAGGGCAGGTAACATGATTTGGTGGGGGGGGGCGCAGAAAACCGCTCACGGGTCACATGATTTTGGGTGGGGGGGGGGGGGTGGGTGCGGTGAAAGAAGTACCGTTATGTACCGTTACAAAAATACTGTGATACACATATTTGGTCATACTGCCCCGCTCTACCGATCAACTTACCTGACGGGAGGGTCCTCACCTGCCTCTGTTGTCCTATCGGCGATCTACTGTTCCGCAGCAGGCTAGAGCAGCAGATTGCTAGTTACACTGATCAGTGCTTTGCAATGGAATAACACTGATCAGTGTATGCAATCAGATTTTCCTTTCCCTATTAAAAGTTTAAATCACTCCCTCTTTTCCCATTTTTAAAAATAAAAATGTAATAAAGAATAAAAATAATGTGTGTTACTGCCACGTGCATAAGTGTCCAATCTATTAAAATATGAGGTTCGCTAAACCACACGGTCGATGGTGTACACGAAAAAAAAATACCAAAGTCCAAAATTGTGCATTTTTGGTCACTTCAAAAATAAAGCAACGCAAAAGTCCCATCAAAACAAAAATGATACCGATAAAAACTACAGAGGACGGCGCAAAAAATTAGCCCTGATACCACCCCGTACACGGAAAAAAAAAGAAGTTATAGGGGTCAGAAGATGCCAATTTTAAACATACTAATTTTGGTGCATGTAGTTTTTTTTTATTATTATTTTTTTTTTAAGTATTAACCCCTTAAGTACCAGGCCAATTGTATTTTTGCATTTTTGTTTTTTCCTCCTAAAATCCATAACTTTTATATTTCCATCTACAGACCCATATAAGGGCTTGTTTTTTGCGTGACCAACTGTACTTTGTAATGAAATCTCATTTTACCATAAAATGTACGCCGGAACAAAATTTTTTTTAGGGAGGAAATTTTAATAGAACCACAATTTTGCACATTTTGGAGGGTTTCGTTTTCACATTGTACACTTTACGTTAAAAATGACATGTGTTCTTTATTCTGTGGTTCAATACGATTACAATGATACCCATGGCTAGACATTTTTGTACCGCTTAAAAAAAGAAAATCTAAATCTTTTTGTACAAAATGAGCAATCTAAAAATCGCCCTATTTTGACCACCTATAACTTTTCCGTATATAGGGCGGTATGAGGGCTCATTTTTTGCGCCGTCATTTGTACTTTTTATCGATGCCACATTTGCATATTTAAAACTTTTAGATCATTTTTAATTTTTTTGGGAATAAAATGTGACTAAAGCAGCATTTTTGGAATTTTTTTACATTTATACTGTTCACTGTATGGCATCATTAACATTATATTTTGATAGTTTGGACATTTACGCACGCGGCGATACCAAATATGTTTATAAAATGTTTATGCTTTTTGGGGAAAAATGGGAAAAACTGACAATTTCCATTTTTATTGGGGGAGGGGATTTTTCAACTTTTTTTTTTTTTTTTTTTTTTTACATTTTTCACCTTTTTTTTTATTATACACTTTATGTCCCCATAGGGGACTATCTATATCAATCATATGATTGCTAATACTGTTCAGTGCTATGTATAGGGCATAGCACTGATCAGTATTATCGGTCATCTTCTGCTCTGGTCTACTCAATCTCAGACCAGAGCAGGAGACGACGGGAGACGGACGGAGACAGGTGAGGGGACCTTCGTCCACCATTACAGACGATCGGATCCCCGCGGCAGCGCTGCTCCGATGCTCACGGTCATACACAGGATGTAAAATGTACGTCCTGGTGCGCTAAGTACCGCCGCACCAGGACGTACATTTACATCCGTGGTCAATTAAAGGGTTGTCCAGTGCTGAAAAATGTATCCCCTATCCTAAGGATAGGGAACAAGTTTCAGATCCTGTACGGGGCCCTGGCTTGCTGGCTAGATAGCGGGTGTCGACCACCTCACGAAGTGGCGGCCGACACGACCCCTCAATACTGTGCTTATGGCAGAGCCGGAGATTGCCGAAGGCAGCGCTCCGGCTCTGCCATAGAGTTGTATTGAGGGGGCGTGTCAGCCGCCGTTTCGTGCAGTGGTCAACATGCCCCCTTCCCCGTACAGGAGATCGCAGGGGGGCCCCCAGCAGTCGGACCCCCCGCAATCTTAAACTTATCCCCTATCCTTAGGTGTCATTTTTACCAAAAAGTGCACTGCGTAGAAACGGGAGTTCCCAAAAGTTAAAAAGTTTTTTCTTTTTTTTATTTCACTGCACAAATACATTTTTTGGGGGGGTTTCACCTCAGGTTATATCATAAAATAAGTGATTTCATTACAAGGTACAATTGGTGACGTAAAAAAACAAGCCTCTATATGGGCCTGTAGGTGCAAAATTGAAAGAGTTATTTTTTGGAAGGGAAGGAGGAAAAAAAAAAAACGTCCTTAAGGTGAAAACATGCTGAGTCCCTTAGGTGTTAAGAGGTTAAATGTGGCAAAATGAACTATATATATATATATATATATATATATATATATATATATATATATGCAGAATATGTAACAGCTGACCCCGTTTTAGGCACACGGAACCAACGTGGACTTTGTCCAGCGCTTGACTCAGGAGCGATTATTAATTAATTAATACACCAGGATAGACATACAGGAACACGGTAGGAGGTGACTGTATGTCTAACCTGGCGTATTAATTAACAAAGAATCTGAGTCAAGTGCTGGACATTATACATACACCCTTCTCTCTATCGTGCGTGTGTGTGTGTGTATATATGTATGTATGTGTATATATATAGTTCAGCGCTTGACTCAGGAGCGATTATTAAATAAAAAATATATATTTATTTATTTTCTGTGTTAAAGGCCTGAAGACTTTCCCGATGAATTGTATGTAATATCCCTATATTACTTAACTTCTTGGGGACATAGAGCACCTAAACGCACTCAGCCCGTTCCCTGTCTATAACGCGAGGCCATGCCGGGCCCGGCCTCTAACACGTGGCCAATAGCGCACGGCATTGATCGCGGTGCCGCGCTATTAACCCTTTAGTGAAAGTAAAGCAGTGTCGGTTAGCTCAGGGAGCTGTTCGGGATCGCCGCAGTGAAATCGCAGCATCCCAAAAAGCTTACAGGACAGCTGGAGGATTCCTAACTTCACGATGGAGAGCGCCGACGATGCAGGGGATCCCGAAGAGGACGCGCCGGAGCCCCGAGGACAGGTAAGTGATCGTGAGCAAAGGGCACCATAAACTGCTATCAGGGGGCAGCTGAAGCAGTCAGCGCTGCCGGATAGCCGTTTATGCGATGGCCCCGACATACAAAAGCATCGTATGTTGATGCTGCCTCTGAGAGGCCATCGCATGTTGAAATTACCCTATGTCGGGGCCATCGTAGGTCAGGGGGGGGGTCACTGTATACGAGTTAAAATTTGTACACACGTTTTGATACAGTTTAGTCAGGTTTTGAGGAATAAGTTTTTCATCAAAAAACTGATACGAGAACTGTATTGCAAAAACGTGGTGTGAATGCAGTCTCACAATATGCCCGGCTCCGTTGCTCCCCAATATGCCCGGCTCCGTTGCTCCCCAATATGCCCGGCTCCGTTGCTCCCCAATATGCCCGGCTCCGTTGCTCCCCAATATGCCCGGCTCCGTTGCTCCCCAATATGCCCGGCTCCGTTGCTCCCCAATATGCCCGGCTCCGTTGCTCCCCAATATGCCCGGATCCGTTCGCCTGATATCTCCTCCTTTCTGAACATGTAACAATAAACGCGACTACAGAGCGGGGGAGAGGGAGAGAGAGGCGGGGGAGGCAGTGAATGATTAGCGGGGCCGAGAGCCGAAGAAACAGCGCTGACGTCACCGTGCCCGAAGGCTGCATCGTAACCCCGCCCCTGCTAATTAGCATATTCAGAAAGGAGAGACGAACACAGTAAAGGCTGAGACCAATCAGATCGGGCATAGTGGGTCACATGATACGATCAACCAATCCGATGCAGACAGAACCCCAAACCAGTATTCACAGGACGAACCCTATAATTTTACGAGGCACGGGAATCAGCGCCCGGCATATGGTATCATTAGGGGGTCACATGACACAGTTACAAGGCACATCCGGCTTAATACAGTTTTAGCGCAATTAACCAGCCTCAAAACCAAATGATTTAGATGAAGGAAAATAAAAAGATTAACCCTTCAATCACGGCGCATCTGATAACCAAAGAGATGCATGATGGGAGATTATACACCCGTGAGGTATTACTGTGGAGGCCTCCTATGAGAAGGGTCAGCAGAGACCCGGTCATACGCCGTTCCCTCGCTCGCCGCCATCTTGGCCCCTCACACGCAGTAGGTTGGAGTCCAGCACGGCGCCCGTGTCTCCGCTTACCTGCCCCCCTTATATCCTCCTCGTTGTCTCCGTCGCCCCCGGTATCCCCCGCTGCCGTCCCGGGCCCCGAGCTCCTTTGCAGGTCACCGACCGTCCGTCTACCCGTCCACACCGAGTACAACGTAGGCTTCTCCTCACAGCTCCGACGAAGTCCCGCCTACTGCGTGCGCGCTGCCGCGGCAAGGCCGTCCTGACGTCATCACGTCGCGCGCGCGCGCGCCTGTATGTTTCTGGCGGGAGTCAGTTTTTGCCTCAGGCTGACAGGACGGTGAGGCGTCTTATAGATGACCAGCCTGTATAATGGAAGGATTACCTGCTATGTGGTTTATTTTTGTCTCTTTGTATGACTCACTTGATATTTATATATATACTATATATATTTATTTATTTATATATGAGGTAAAATAAGAGTTTTATTGCCTAATCTTTAAAGGAGTAGTCCAGTCCCGAAAAATGTATCACCTATCCTAAGCATAGGGGATAAGTTTCAGATTGCGGGGGTCCGACCACTGGAGCCCCCCGCAATCTCCTGTACGAGGCCCCGACTCGCTGACTAGAGAGCGCGTCGACTACGGCACTAAGTGGTGGCCGACACATCCCCTCAATACAGTGCTATGGCAGAGTCGGAGATTGCCCAAAGCAGCGCTCCGGCTCTGCCATAGAGTTGTATCAAGGGGGCGTATGCTTCGTGCGGTGGTTGACATTCCCAGCGGTCGGACCCCCTCCATCTGAAACATATCCCCTTTCCTCAAGATATGGGATACGTTTTTCAAGACTGGAGATCTCCTTTAACCCCTTAAGGACTCAGCCTTGTGCTGGGCGGTATACCGGTATGAACTGGATACCGTTTTTTTTTTTCTCCCACGGTATGGATTTTTGCCCATACCGCTATACCGGTTGGGCCCCTCCCCCACCCTCCGAGTCAATAAAATTTTTTTAACTTACCCGTAATGGGGGTGGTCTGGGCCATCCATCCTTCCTGTAGTGTCCGGCGGCATTCCGGGTGGAGGGTGAACCGGTCCGGGCTGTCCTTCTCCGGGGGTCCTCTTCTCCACTCCGGGCAGGCTCCGGCCTAGTACGCTGCAAAGACGCCGCTACGTGACGTCAGGTGCATCGCTGCGCACGTGACGTCAGGTGCATCGCTGCGCACGGACGTCGCTGCGCAGCGGCGTCTATGCAGCGTAACTAGGCCGGAGCCTGATGGGAGATTATACACCCGTGAGGTATTACTGTGGAGGCCTCCTATGAGAAGGGTCAGCAGAGACCCGGTCATACGCCGTTCCCTCGCTCGCCGCCATCTTGGCCCCTCACACGCAGTAGGTTGGAGTCCAGCACGGCGCCCGTGTCTCCGCTTACCTGCCCCCCTTATATCCTTCTCGTTGTCTCCGTCGCCCCCGGTATCCCCCGCTGCCGTCCCGGGCCCCGAGCTCCTTTGCAGGTCACCGTCCGTCCGTCCGTCTGTCTGTCTGCCCGTCCACACCGAGTACAACGTAGGCTTCTCCTCACAGCTCCGACGAAGTCCCGCCTACTGCGTGCGCGCTGCCGCGGCAAGGCCATCCTGGCGTCATCACGTCGCGCGCGCGCGCCTGTATGTTTCTGGCGGGAGTCAGTTTTTGCCTCAGGCTGACAGGACGGTGAGGCGTCTTATAGATGACCAGCCTGTATAATGGAAGGATTACCTGCTATGTGGTTTATTTTTTGTCTCTTTGTATGACTCACTTGATATTTATATATATACTATATATATTTATTTATTTATATGTGAGGTAAAATAAGAGTTTTATTGCCTAATCTTTAAAGGAGTAGTCCAGTCCCGAAAAATGTATCACCTATCCTAAGCATAGGGGATAAGTTTCAGATTGGGGGTGGTCCGACCACTGGAGCCCCCCGCAATCTCCTGTACGAGGCCCCGACTCGCTGGCTAGAGAGCGCGTCGACTACGGCACTAAGTGGCGGCCGACACATCCCCTCAATACAGTGCTATGGCAGAGTCGGAGATTGCCGAAAGCAGCGCTCCGGCTCTGCCATAGAGTTGTATCGAGGGGGTGTCAGCCAATGCTTCGTGCGGTGGTTGACATTCCCGCGGGCTGCCGGACAGGAAATCACGGCGGGCCCCAGCGGTCGGACCCCCTCCATCTGAAACATATCCCCTTTCCTCAGGATAGGGGATACGTTTTTCAAGACTGGAGATCTCCTTTAACCCCTTAAGGACTCAGCCTAGTGCTGGGCGGCATACCGGTATGAACTGGATACCGTTTTTTTTTTCTCCCACGGTATGGATTTTTGCCCATACCGCTATACCTGTCGGGCCCCTCCCCCACCCTCCGAGTCAATAAAAAAAATTAAACTTACCCGTAATGGGGGTGGTCCGGGCCATCCATCCTTCCTGTAGTGTCCGGCGGCATTCCGGGTGGAGGGTGAACCGGTCCGGGCTGTCCTTCTCCGGGGGTCCTCTTCTCCACTCCGGGCAGGCTCCGGCCTAGTACGCTGCAAAGACGCTGCTACGTGACGTCAGGTGCATCGCTGCGCACGTGACGTCAGGTGCATCGCTGCGCACGTGACGTCAGGTGCATCGCTGCGCACGGACGTCGCTGCGCAGCGGCGTCTATGCAGCGTTACTAGGCCGGAGCCTGCACGGAGTGGAGAAGAGGACCCCCGGAGAAGAAGGACAGCCCAGACCGGTTCACCCTCCACCCGGAATGCCGCCGGACACTACAGGAAGGATGGATGGCCCAGACCACCCTCCCCGGACGGTCCCTGCAGCAACTGGGAAGGTGAGTCAGGGTTCTGGGATGGACAGGGGTCTGTATAATATACTATACCTACAGTAGGCCCTCCAGCTGTTGAGGCCCTCCAGCTGTTGCAAAACTACAACTCCCAGCATGCCCGGACAGCCGTTGGCTGTCCAGGCATGCTGGGAGTAGTAGTTTTGCAACAGCTGGAGGCACCCCTAGTTGGGAAACACTGACCTATACTATACACTACTATATAGTCCAACATGCTGGGAGTTGTAGTTTTGCAACAGCTGGAGGCACCCCTAGTTGGGAAACACTGACCTATACTATACACTACTATATAGTCCAACATGCTGGGAGTTGTAGTTTTGCAACAGCTGGAGGCTGTAGGGTTGTTTGTTACATCTATATAAAAGGGTACTCCACTGCCCCAGTGTTCAGATCATTTAGTTCCAAAAGCCCATTTAGTTCCGCTACGCCACCGCAATGCAAGTCTCAATGAAAAAAAAAATACTGTGAAATACCGTGATACTTTAGAAAAATACCGTGATACTCATTTTTGGTCATATCGCCCAGCACTAACTCAGCCCATTTCCACCTTGGGTATATTCACACGTACAGTATTCTGCGCAGGATTTCAAGCTCTGTTCAGTCATTCAGTTTACATTGAAATCTGCAGCAGAAAATCCTGTGCATCAAATCTGCGCAGAATATTGTAGGTGTGAATAGACCATAAAGCTAAGATTCCACTGAGGTTTTTTCCTACCAGCAAAAACGCCAGAAAAAACTGCTACTGATTTCCCCTGCGTTTTGGCAGTTTTTCTGGCGTTTTTTCTGGTGTTTTCCCTGGTGTGTGGAAATAGCCAGTTTTGTCCCCTGTGGCAGTTTTCTCACTGTCTTCAGGTACGGATGCTGAGCGCCCGGCCCACAGAGTGTAAGGAGATGAGGAGGGATGTATAGCATCACTACTCAACTTCCCCGGCCATATAGTATACAGAGGGGCATAGTGTACCTGTGTACACTATACAGGAGTCGGGAATCCTGTCACCAGACTGACAGGACTCCCTGCTCCTATAGCCCCTTTGGGTGTTATACAGTATATACAGCTATCTATAGATAACTGTATATAGTGTATACAGAAGATGAGGTCTGCTTACCTTCCTCGCTCCCTGTCCCCGCAGCTCCGCCCCTAGTGACGATGTCATTAGACAGAGCTACAGACGGGAGCCAGGCTGGTAAGGGTGTGAGGCTCTGTTCACATTGTCCGTTTTGTATAATGTGAACAGACCCTTCTGGCAGTGTCCTCCTAGACAGCGAGACTCCAATTGGTGCAAATCTACAACTCCCAGCATACCCAGACACCCAAAGGCTGTCTGGACATGTTGGGAGTTGTAGTTTTGCACCAATTGGAGGCTCCGTGTTTGGGAAGACATTGCATTATGGGTGCTCTCCCCAGCGGAGAGCGCCAAAAATGTCCTAACCAATTTTTTTGTGTTTTTTTTTTCTTCTCGTTTCAGATCCGTGTATGCAGAGGATTACGGCGTATTCGGAGGACTACTGCAGATGAGCTGGATTTTTTTTTCCTTTTAATAAAACGAGGGCTGTGGGGGAGTGTTTTTTTAAATAAAATAATTTTTCCAACGTGTTGTGTTTTTTAAAACTTAATTTTCAGGCTTAGTAGTGGAGGCCGTCTTATTGATGAAATCCATTACTAAGGCTGCATTGACATCTCGTTTTTGCAATACGGTTTACATATCAGGTTTTTTGTAAAAAAAAACATGTCTCAAAACTGGACCAAACCGTATACAACCGTGTATACCTCTGTATGGTTTTAAACCGTATTCGGTTTGAAAACGGATGTCCGGTTGCATATGGTTTAATACGTTTTTTTGAAGGAAAAAAACAGATACGGTTGTATGTTTGTCCTTAATTAAATAAAGATCTTGTTCTATTTGTGGGATGAATTTTTGGCATGCACTGAGCATGTGCAAACTGCAAAACCATATTGTGCAAACCGGATGGAACCGTACACACTTACGATTCTGTACGGTTCCCATTGACCACCATTTAAAAAAAAAAATGTATACGGGTTGTATCCGGTTTTTCACCCGGACATAAAACCGTAGTAGACTATGGTTTTGTGTACAGGAAAAAAAATGGATAAAACCGTAAAGGATGCAAAACGTACACAATCGGATGCTACGTTTGGCATACGGTTTTCAATGACATGTCTATACATACGGTTTACAATACAGTTCCATATGGTTTTTACGCTGAAACCGGATACGGGATACGTATTGCGCAGCGCTGGACTGTTAATTAATTTGGGGGGGGGGAGGAGGAAGTACCGTTATATACCTTGGGACAGCCAAATGTAACAAAAATAGTGTGATACACACAATTGGTCATACCGCCCAGCTCTACCCCCACAGCCTTCGTTAGCCATTTTATTAAAAGAAAAAAAATTCAGTTCATCCGCATTAATCCATCGAATCAGCCGTAATCCTCTGCATACACGGATCTGAAATGAGAAGACAAAATAAACACAAAAAATTAGTTAGGACATTTTTGGCGCTCTCCGCTTGGGTCTACCCAAACAGGGAGCCTCCAATTGGTGCAAAACTACAACTCTTTCTGGGCATGCTGGGATTTGTAGTTTAGCAACAGCTGGAGTCTCCCTGTCTGGGATAATACTGCCAGAAGGGTCTGTTCACACTACAAAACGAACAATGTCAACAGAGCCTCAGCCTGTGAACAGAGCCTCACCAGCTTGGCTCCCGTCTGAAGCCCCACCCCTAATGATGTCATCACTAGGGGCGGAGCTACATGGACCCAGCTCGGACTGGAGGGAGGTAAGGGAACTTCTTTATCTTCTGTATATATTGTAGATAGCTGTATATATTGTATACCGCCCAAAGGGTTATCCTACACTGTCCAGCAATGTAAGTTAACTCTTTCCTTGTTGGGCTGGCGCATAGAGCACAGCTCAGCAAGGGGTTAAATGAACCAGTAATCTGTATACTGTATATACATTGCAGGCTCACTGTAAGTTCTTGCTGGGCAGTAGATATATGACGTATATCTACTGCTCAGCAACAGCTGTTCTCCCGGCTCTGTTGCCATGAGCACAGCTGAGTCCCAAAATTCACATCAGACGATCGCAACAGGTGTCAGGAGCGACACTTGCTGAGATCTGTCCCTTACTGCAGGTACTACTGCTCTCAACATGGAGCACACTCTGCTCCATGCAGGGAGCTGTAGTATCTGTACTAATAGACAGAGGGCCCTGGTGTCACTTCTGACACCCGTTGCGATCTGTCTTTTAATGCAGGTACTACAGCTCCCAGCATGGAGCAGAGTGTGCTCCATGTTGGGAGTAGTAGTACCTGCAGTTAAGGTCAGATCACAGTGGGTGTCACTCGTGACACCTGCTGAGGTCCTCTGGTATAAGCTATAGAAGTGGCAGCACTTGTCTGGTCCTCTGCCCGGCATTATACTCCCCTGTGATGTGAAGTTCTCTTAACTTCACAGATTTGAATATGCCACTGAGAGCTGTGAGTGGCCAACACTATCTGACCAATCACAGTGGAAAATAAGAATCTGTGAAGTGTGAACTTCACATCACAGCGGAGTATACACAGCGGACCAGACAAGTGCGGTGGCTGCTGCTGCTTCTATAGCTTATACAGTGACTCCCTGACCTACGATGGCCCCGACATACGATAATTTCAATATGCGATGGCCTCTCAGAGGCAGCATCAACATACGATGCTTTTGTATATCGAGGCCATCGCATAAACGGCTATCCGGCAGCGCTGACTGCTTCAGCTGCTGCCAGATAGCCGTTTACGGTGCCCCATGTGCTCCGGTGATGCTCTCCTACCTGTCCTCGGGGCTCCGGAGTGTCCTCTTCGAGATCCCCTCCATTGCCGGCGCTCTCCATCGTCGTCATCACGTCGCTGCGCACGCCGTCCCGTCATCCAATAGGAGCGGCGTGCGTAGTGACGTGATGACGGCGACGTTCCTGGCCAGCAGAGACGTTCCGGAGCGGCGACATCACATGGACGCGGCGACAGCGATGGAGCGCAACATCCAGGGCAGCGGTGACGGTCCGGAGCGGCGGGGACAGGTGAGTACAACTTCCTATACTTTACATTGCACGGATCCCTCAACATACGATGTTTCAACAAACGATGTTTCATTTGGAATGGATTACCATCATATGTTGAGGGAGCACTGTACTAGAGGATCGCAGTGGGTATCAGAAGTGACACCCGCTGCGATCTGTCAATTAGTACAGGTACTACTACTCCCATCATGGAACAGTGTTCCATGATGGGAGTAGTAGTACTACCTACAAAAGTGAAAAAAATGTTAAAAACACACACATTTTATTCAACACATTATTAAAACCCATTATTAATAAAAAGTTTAACAACATTAATTATAAATAATATATTATTTTTACATTTAAATGGCCCCTTTCTACATTTTTATTATTGTTGCCTACATTTTTAGTTCCCTGCCCGCCCACATAAATTGATCCCTGTTTAAAAATTTATAACCATTTTGTTATAAAAAATATATATTTAGTTACATACAATTTTATCCATCACTACTGTATCTAGTGCTGGGCGGTATACCGGTTCATACCGAATACCGAAATTTTTTTCCTGTACTATATAACTTTTTCTTATACTGCAATACCGCTTGGGCCCCTCCCCCCTCTCAAATGAATGAAGCCACAGCGCGCTGTCCCCACATGGGGGAACTAATCATATGTGACCCGTGGGCGCTGTTCTGCTTCTCTTCCCCCCCCCCCACCCAATGAATTATTATCCCTGCGCTGTCCCCCACATCGGGGAACTAATCATATGTCACCCGCAAGCTCTGCTCTCCTCGTCCTCCTGTGAGTTGCGGGCTGCCGGCGCTGGAACTCTGTACTTTACTACATATTCCTTGTGCCCTGGCTGCAAAAATAAACAAAATACCTTCCTACGTTCCCCCGTTGCTCCGGTAACGGCCTCACGCTGGGGATGGGAACATCACAGAGCCGTCAGCCTGTCACCGGCCGCAGCGATGTCCCACCTCTGCCAGTGGTAGGCTGAGTGCACTGTCATGTAAGGAGTCGGCCGGCTCCTTACATGACAGTGCGCTCAGCTGGCCGGCTCCTTAGATGACAGAGCGCTCAGCCTATCACCGACCGAGGCGAGACATCGCTGCGGCCGGTGATAGGCTGACGGCTCTGTGACGCTCCCATCCCCGGCGTGAGGCCGTTGCCGGAGCAACGGGGGAACGTAGGAAGGTAAGTTAAAGTTTATTTTGTTTCATTTTTGCAGCCCGGGCTCAGGAAAATGTAGTACAGTACAGATTTCCAGCGCCGGCGGCCCGCAACTCACCGAAGGACGAGGAGAGCAGAGCTTGTGGGTAACATGAATAGTTCCCCCATGTGGGGGACAGTGCAGTGCTGGGCTGATAAACCGGGGGGGGGGGGGGGGGGGGGGTTTAGAGAAGCTCACATGATGGGGGGGGGGGGGGGAATACCATTAAATGCCGTGGAAACGCCTTAACTTACAAAGGTACCGTGATACACATTTTTGGTCATACCGCCCAGCTCTAACTGTATCTTTTTTTTTTTTATGGTACCATACGAAATTTTTTCAAAAAAGGTATCACAGTAACTTTTTTGGGAAGTCCAAAAAAGAATAAAAACCCCTGCAAAAATGCCAAAGTTAAAACCCACATAGCGTTTTTCTTGGTGTTTATTCACTCCCATAGACTTCTATGGGAGGAAAAAGCCAAGATTTAAAAAAACAAAAAAACGCCATATTATGAATTTGAAGACGATTTTGAAAACCAGCCTCTAAGCCCAAAAGAGCTGAAAAACATCCAAAGGATTAAAAAAAAACTGCCAAAATAAAAAACGGCAAGTGGATCTGACATTTTGCAGTTCACTATTGACTTGCAGCTAACAACTGTCCGTGGCGTTTTTTCACATAAAAAACACTGTGCGGCACAATGGGCGTTTTTTTCGTCATTTTGCCTGAAAAACCTCAGTGTAATTCTAGCCTAAGGACTTAAAACTTTCATTTCTCTATCGGCTCCATTGGGGGGGACAAACCATGGGTGTATGCTGCTGTCACTAGGAGACTTGACACTATGGCAACAAGAAAGTCGGCTCCTCCCAGCAGAATATACCCGCCTCCAGGCCCTGAGGTAATCAGTTTAAGCTTAGTGTCTGAAGGAGGTGGACATGGTCTGGAATATTCCAGACCAGGTCTTCTGGTTTATTGTTTTCCTAATATAGGGACGTGTTAGTTTTTTCATTCCTTTTTCTTTCATGTTTTCAGGTGGGGACTCAGGGACTCCGGTTCCCTGTTTTCCCATTGCGAGTAAGGGGGCACAGACATTGCCTATATGCGCTGTTCACCCCCCCTCGCCAACGGTCAGCACCTGGGTTGGTACCTCATCGGTCCGGGTCCCCCTATTTCTCTGCTCGCCTCGCTCGCGCATAGCAGCTAGGCGTGATGCAGGGACAAAAAGCTGACTGAAGACTTCACTGAAGACTCCATTAGGTAAGTTCTTCTGACTGAGGTAAGTACTTTCCCCTTTTCTCCTTAGGTGCGGACTTGCAACCTCTGGAGACCCCCTGTTTTTGGCCCACCTTTTCAGGTTATGGGACTGGCTTATACAGGGGCTGGACTTTTATTCTGGGGGAGCAGTGGCATCTTAGGGGGCATGGAATTGCAACATCTGGAGACCCTCATTTTGTGGCCCACTTTTCAGGGTCCAAAGGGCTGGCCTGTGTTGGGGGCTCTATTTTTTATTTTAAAAAAAAGGGGGAGCAATGGCAGAATGTATGGGTTACTTTTTTATGCACATGTGTGTGTGAGTGTGTTCTACTATGCGGCTTATAGCCGTAGCGCTTATTATGCGGCTGACAGCCGCAGCGCTTGTACTTTCGGGCGCATGTAGCGCCGACTTGCTTTCAATTTTGGCAGCAGATGGCTGCCGGCGGATATGTGTATCGCCCGCTCACTTCCCCGCGGGCGCATATACGGCTAACATATGCGCTCGGAGCAAGGAGTGGGCACCATTACTGTGTTTCTTCGCGGCGGCCGGGGCGCTATAGCTCCGCCCACACGGCCGCCGGAGCTTACTGGAGGCGCGAATCGCCCTCCAATCAGCGCTGTGAGTGCAATTCAGGCGGCAGGGGCCAATCAAAGACAGTGCCCCTGCTCCAGGAACGCCCCTCTCAGACTATTGGCTAGCTCCTCTATGTCTGCATAGAGCGGTGTCTCCTCTCAGCAGGGACAGAGTGTTACAGTGTTAGGGTTAAAATCTTTCAGCTCACACGCTGAATTACTGTCACAGGGGACACAAATCTGTTCCTCCCTCTAAAGTGATAACTAGACTGCTACTCTTCTATTCCGTCTGTATGACATATTATTCCAAACATGCCTGGTTCTGCTGAGCCCACTGGCTCTGCCTGCTCCACTGCTCCCCCAGACCCCCTAGCTTCCCCGGATGTTACAGTTTCCGGTGGATTCGGCCGCCCCTCCAGCCTGGGGTTCTTCCTATCACAGTGTATGGCTGACTTGACTCAAGTCTCCCTTTCGGTGGCTGAGGCCTTCCGTGACATGGTGTCTACCTTGAAGAGGTCTGCCCTGCGCCGGCCCTCTAGTGGGTCCCGCTGCTCTCCTCCACAAGCCTCACGGTCTCACAAGCGTACTAGGGGTGCTTTTTCTAACTCTTACATTGAGTCTTCAGGTAGACGTGGGGTTCCCCTGTGGGTCTTACCCCCCCCCCCCCCCCCCCCGTGTCATCTGATCACAGAAGTCGCTCCTCCAGAGGACGTTCCCGGAATCGCTGCTCTGCCTCGCCAGAGCCGCGTACCTGGTCAGGGTCGCCCCCCTCCAGGGCTGCCTCCACTCGTTCACATTCTCCTGGTGAACTGGTGGATGAGGCTTCCAAATCGGCATCTGACTCAGAGGACCGCTTGGATACAGTTGAAATGGTGAACTCATTGGTTGCGGCCATAAGAGACACCTTTCACTTAGAGGACCCAGGATCTTCGGACGTGACTCCTGAAGTATCCTTTCACGTGTTCAACCAGCACCTCAAGGGTTCAGCTCTCACGCTGAATTTCACATCCTTCTGGAATCTGCATGGAAACATCCGGACAAGAGGTTCTCAGGAATGAAGAGGGTTCAAGTGTGTTACCCATTCGCCAAGGACCTTGCCTCTAAGGTGGTTTCCCCTCTCTCGGTGGATCCACCAATTTCCCGCCTCTCTAGGCTACTACACTGCCGCTAGCAGCGGCTGCCTTCAAGGACTCGACAGACAAGTAGGTGGAGTCCTTAGCGAAGTTTGCCTCTGAAGCAGCAGGCTCTTCTCTGTTTCCCACCTTCGCCTCTGCATGGGGGTCCAAGGCCCTTTCGGTGTGGTGCTCAAAACTCAGTCAGGCGGGATAACCCCCCAGAGGTTCTATTTTGCTTTGGTCCTCCAATGCTCTAAAGCTGGGGGCTTTCTGTGCTCAGCTACCATGCAGTCAGTCCGTTGTGCTGCCTTGCTGTGGGTCTCCTAACAGTCCTCCGCCGCTCCATGTGACTTAGGGCGCGGGATGCGGATGCCGCCTCCAAAAGGTCTCTTGCAGAGTTTCCTTTTCTGGTATCCGTCTTTTTGATGGGCACCTTGACGAGATTATCTCTGAGGCGACGGGGGGTAAGAGTTACTTGTTGCCTCAAAATAAGGCTTGCTTTTCTTCCCAGGGAAGGTCCTCTTCCTTTCGATCCTTTCAGACCTTTGGCCCCAATAAGGGGTCTGGGCAGGCGCCTTCGCGGGACAAGAGGTCTCCCTCGTTCCGGGTGCTTCCGCCTTGGAAGTCGGACACCAACCGTTCCGAACGTTTTGCGGCCAAATCGGGTAACCGCAATCCCACTTCCGCATGGAGTAATGCCACCCCCCACAGGTTTTTCTCGGGTGGGAGGTCGTCTCTTATTTTTTCAAGACAGCTGGACCACACACGCTCAGGAAGTCCCGAGCTCCCCGGTCTCCTTCTCTGGTGAAGCAGTTTCGGGAGGCCCTACAGTCCCTGCCCAGGGAGTCATTGTCCCGGTCTCTCCAGGGGAATGTTTTCAGGGTTTTTCATTCCAATTTTTTTTGTGGTCACCAAGGAAGGCGGTTCTGTGCGATCGATTATGGACCTCAAGCGTCTCACCGTCATCTTCTCCACCACTTCTGAATGGAATCTCTCCGTTCATAAGTGGCATCCATGGAACAAGGGGAGTTTCTTTCTTCGTTGGTCATCAAGGATGCCTACCTCCATGTTCCAATATTTCCCGGCCATCAGCAGTACCTCCGCTTTGCGGTTCCGGAGGGGCATTTTCAATTCATAGCCCTCCCCTTTGATCTGGCCTCGGCTCCTCGAGTCTTTACAAGATCCTTGCGCCAGTAATAGCCCTGTTGCGGTCGAGAGGAGTCTCAATGATCCCTTTCCTGGACGACCTTCTCATCTAGGTTCCCACCAGAGTCCAGACTCTGGAGAATGTGGATCTCACTCTCTAGATCCTGAATCGTTTCGGGTGGATGGTAAACCGGGACAAGTCTGTCCTCTCTCCCGCCCAGTCTCTGATTTTTCTTGGAACTTCAATTCAATTCGGCCTCTGCTCGGACTTGCCTTCCGACAGACAAACGTCTGACGCTCCTGTCAGGAGTCCGCTCTCTTCGGGCCCAGTCCCCAGTTTCCATCTGCAATTACATGGAAGTCTTGGGTCCGATAGTAGCGGCCATGGAAGCCGTAACCTTTGCCCAGTTTCATTACCATACCTTTCAACTGGTGATCCTCTCTCGATGGGACATGTCTCCTCTGTCTCTCGATCGCAGGATTACTCTCCCTCGTCAGATCTGTCAGTCTCTGCTCTGATGGCTATGCTCCCTACTTCTTCAGGGGCGATCATTTCTTCCCCTCCACTGGCAGGTGGTGACAACGGATGCCAGTCTGTCGGGCTGGGGCGGTGTGTTCAGGGTCTGGACGGTTCAAGGCCTCTGGTCTTCTTCCGATAAACATCTTGGGAATCAGGGCGATTCTTCTTTGTCTTCTTCTTTGGGAGTCCCTGCTTCAGTTCCGCCCTGTCCGTGTCCAGTCGGACAACGCCATGGCCGTAGCGTACATAAATCGGCAAGGCAGCACTTGCTGCTCGGCAGCCATGGCCGAGGTGACAAAGGTTTTTCTTCTGGGTGGAAAACAAGGTTCCGGCCATTTGGCGATTCACATTCCGGGTGTGCTTCTGGGAAGCGAATTTCCTTAGCTGGTTCTCAGTCAACCCCGGAGAGTGGTCCCTGCATCCAGAGGTCTTCGCGCAGATCTGCGACCTCTGGGGCATTCCAGACGTGGACCTCTTCGCGCCGGCACAATCAGAAGATTTTGTCAATGTTGGATGCCCTAGTGATTCCTTGGCGGGGTTTGCTCTGCCCTATCTGTTCCCTCTCCTTCCGCTCCTTCCCAGGGTTCTGAGGAAGCCCAAAGTGGAGGATGTTCCTGCCATACTGGTAGCTCCAGTTTGGCCCCGTAGGTCGTGGTACGCCGACGTGGTCAGGCTCCTGGTCGACACTCCACTGCGCCTTCCACTTCGTTCGGACCTGCTGTCTCAGGGTCCTCTTTGCCACCCCATTTTACAGTCGCGGCATGGCGGTTGAGTCCGCGGTTTTGAGAACCCGTGGTTCTCTTCCCAAGTCATTCGCACCATGTTCAGGGCTCGCAAGCTTTCCTCTGCCAAAATTTACCACCGTACCTGGCGGTCTTATTTTCGTTGGTGTGAAGCTCAGGTTTTGTTTTCTGTTCCCCGTCTTCTTGCAGTCAGGTTTGGGACTGGGGTCTTTCAGTTCCCTTAAGGGTCAGGTTTTGGCCTTTTCTATTCCTTTCCAGCATCCTCTGTCTGGACCTTCCTTCAAGGAGTGGCGCATGCTGCCCCTCCTTATCGGTCACCTTCTCCCCCTTGGGACTTGAATCTGGTTCTCGGTGTCCTCCAAGTTGAACCTTTTGAACCCCTTAGGGAAGGTGTCCCTGCGCCTCTTTTCTTGGGAAGTGGCGTTTCTTGTTGCTATCACCTCCATTCGGAGGGTGTCTGAATTGGCAGCTCTCTTCTGCCGTTCTCCATTTCTGGTGATTCACCAGGACAAGGTTGTCTTCCGACCAGATCCTTCCTTTTTGTCTAAGGTTGTTTCGGCCTTTCATCTCAATGAGGCCATTGTTCTTCCATCCTTTTGTCCCGCTCCTTCTCATCCTAAGGAGCATTTACTCCACAAACTGGATGTGGTTTGGGCTGTTAGGTATTACCTCTCTATCTCCTCTTCGTTTCGTCAGTGCGATTACTTTTTCATCCTTACGGAAGGGCGTCATAAGGGACAGCCTGCTTCCAAGGCCACCACTTCTCGGTGGATCCGATCTGCCATTTCGGAAGCCTATCGCTGTAAGGGGAAGATTCCTCCTTTCAGGGTTGTGGCTCATTCTTCCCGTTCTGTTGGGGCATCCTGGGCTCTCCAGAATAGGGCCTCGGCCTCGCAGATTTTCAAGGCGGCTACCTGGTCGTCTTTGCACACTTTCTCGAGGTTCTACCGAGTTCATACCTTCGCATCGGCTGATGGGCCGTAAACTGCTGCAGGCGGCAGTGGAACAGCCGTCTGCCTGACTGATTATCGGCCCACCCAAGGGACGGCTTTGGTACGTCCCCCGGTCTGTGTCCCCCAATGGAGCCGATAGAGAAAAGGAGATTTTTTAACACTTACCGTAAAATCTCTTTCTCGAAGGATCCATTGGGGGACACAGCTCCCGCCCATTTTGGGTTTCTCTTTGGCTCTCTGTCCGAGGGTGTGTTCAGTTATATATTTTCTTCTGTTCTCGGACAGTTCGTGTTTTTTCCTTGACCTGTCGGTCCTCTCCTATTGCTCTAGTCCTTAAACTGATTACCTAGGGGCCTGGAGGCGGGTATATCCTGCTGGGAGGAGCCGACTTTCTTGTTGCCATAGTGTCACCTCCTAGAGACAGCAGCATACACCTACGGTCTGTGTCCCCCAATGGATCCTTCGAGAAAGAGATTTTAGGGTAAGTGTTAATCTCCTTTTTTCCTCCCCGCCTTCTAAAAATCATAACACGTTCAATTTTGCACCTACAGACCCATATAAGGGCTTGTTTTTTTGTGTCACCAGTTGTACTTTGTAATGAAATTACTTATTTTATACCATTATTTGCTCGAAACAAAAAAAAAATATTTGTGATGGGAAATGAAAAAAAAAAAAAAACAGTTTTGCTAATTTTTAGGGCTTCCATTTCTACGCAGTGCACTTTTCGGTAAAAATGACACATTGGGGTTTATTAACTAAGAGTGAAGTGTAGTTTTCTTTGTGGGTTTTGATTTCCGACTGGTACTTTCCCGTGGTATTTACTAAGGTTTCCCTACATTTTGCACTTTTCCCTACGTTTTGCTTCTTTTACAACTGTTCTGATCTGTGGGTTTTTTTTCAGCTCAAATCCACCACATTTTCTGGGGAAACCATATTAAATATGTTGGGATTTTTCTAAACTGTCGGGTACACGTCCCTTTTGTCGGGACCACACCCACTTTTTCCAGTAGCCACACTCCCCTTTTCGGGGTCTTCTTGTAAATTGGAGGGTTTTGTTTTTTTTGGTCGCACATTGTGTCGCATGGAACACAATTTGGGCACAAAACCCAACAAAAAAGAGTTGGGATCACATTAGTAAATAAACCCCATTATCTTTATTCTGTAGGTCCATACGGTTACAGGGATACCCAATTCATGTAGGTTTTATTTATTTTACTACTTTAAAAAATTATAAGTACATGACCCAAAATTAGTATGTTTAAAATTGTCATCTTCTGACCCCTATAACTTTTTATTTTTCAGCGTACGGGGCTGTATGAGGGCTAATGTTTTGCGCCATTGTCTGTAATTTTTATTGGTACCATTTTTGTTTTAAAGGGACTTTTTGATCAGTTTTTATTAATATTTTTATGGTATATGAAGTGACCAAATTCACAGTATTGGACTTTGGTATTTTTTTTTTTTACATGTACGCCATCGACCATTTAGCTAACCTTATATTTTAATAGTTCAGACATTTACGCACGCGGCGGTACCACATATGATTCTGTTTTTTTTTTTTTTATTACACTATTTTATTAAAAAAATAGGAAAAGGGGGGTGATGCAAAGGGGGGCTTATTCACATTTATTCTCTTATTTTTTTACCACTTTTTTTTAGCCCCCTTAGGGGGCTATACCATGCAATCTTTTAATTGCATACACTGATCAATGCTATGCCATAGCATAGCATTGATCAGTGTTATCGGCGCTCTGCTGCTCCAGCCTGCTGAGTAGGCATGGAGCAGTAGATCAACGATCGGATGACGAGGAGGCAGGTCGTTGTCCAATAAGCTGATTGGGACATCGTGATTCTGTCGCGATAGTCCCGATCAGCTCCACTGAGCTGCCCGGATAGTTTTACTTTAACTTTAGATGCCGCAATTAACTTTGATTGCGGTGTCTAAAGGGTTAATGCCGGGCATTAGCCGTGGGTCCTGGCTTCTCCTAGCAACCGGGACCCACAGGGTTTAACCCATTCTCCACTCATGAGAACGGTTTAAACCCTGTTAGTGGGACTCAAGACGTACAAGTATGCCCTGCGTCCTTAAGTGTTTTTTTCCTCCTCCCCTTCTAAAAATCATAACGCTTTGAATTTTCCACCTACAGACCCATATAAGGGCTTGTTTTTTTTTGCACCACCAATTTTAATTTGTAATGACATTAATCATTTCATCACAAAATCTACAGCAAAACCAGAAAAAAAATATTTGTGGGGCAAAATTTACTTTTGGGGGCTTCCGATTCTGCAGTTTCTGGGAAAAATTACACCTTATCTTTATTCTATAGGTCCATGCGGTTATAAGGATACCTAATTTATATAGCTTTGTTTTATTTTACTACCTAAAAAAAATTATAACTATATGCATCAAAATTAGTATGTTTAAAATTGTCATCTTCTGACCCCTATAACTTTTTTATTTTTCCGTATATGGAGATGAATGGGGGCTCATTGTTTGCAGCGCGATCTGAAGTTTTTATCGGTACTATTTATGTTTTGTTGGGACTTTTTAATAGCTTTTTATAATTTTTTTAGGGTATACAAAGTGACCAAAAATATGCAATTTTGGACTTTGGTATATTTTTACATAAACACCATTGACCTTGTGGTTTAATTAACATTGTATTTCTATAGTTCGGACATTTGCGCACGCAGAGATACCACATATGTTTATTTTTATTTTGTTTACATATTTTTTATATGGAATTTGGGAAAAGGGGGGGTGATTCGAATTTCAATATGGAAGGGTTTAATGGGTTTTATTTAAAACTTTTATTTTACTTTCTTTATTAGATTCCTCATACAGATCAATGTAGTTCCATAGAACTACATTGATCTGTGTGCTCTGCGCTTGATTGATAAAGCCTGGACCAGCCAGGCTCTATCAATGTGGGAGCTGCAGCCAGCACAGAGGTAAGCACTCCGGCTACTTTAGAAGTGGATGCCCCCCCGCCCCCTGCGCGAATGCGCTGCGGGGGGGGGGGGGGGGGAGTGTGTGATCCATCCCAATGGACCACCAGGGACTGTTTAAAGGTCCCTTTAGACACCGCTGTCAGCTTTGGCAGCGGCGATCTTAATGGTTAATGGACAACTGTGGCGATCGCTGCATGTCGGCTATTAACTACGGCCCCCAGCTACAAGAATCAGCTGGGGGCTGGCCTCAGGACGAGCCGGCTTGTCCTTAGACGGCAACCGGTTAAGGAGATGAGATACCTCATGAAGGCTTGTTAATGCAATCTGATGATCATAAATAAACATTTGTATAAATGTTTGCTCAATCAATCGTCTTCCCCTGTAAACACACCTCAGATTGTTTAATAAATCAGTTAATGCACCTTTGTCAGCTAATCTGAATGTTATAGAGGCATAAAATGCATGTTGGCTGTCACCGCATATCTGTGTGTAAATGGGCCATATAACACCTTAAGGACGCTTTGCATTTTCAGTTTTTCCTCATCACTTTCTAAAAATCATAACGCTTTCAATTTTGCACCTAAAATTCCATATGATTGCTTATGTTTTGTGCCACTAATTCTACTTTGCAGTGACATTAGTCATTTTACCAAAAAATCCACGGCGAAATGTAAAAAAAATCATTGTGCGACAAAATGTAATAAAAAATGCCATTTTGTAAATTTTGGGGGCTTCCGTTTCTACGCAGTGCATTTTTTTTGTAAAAATGACACCTTATCTTTATTCTGTAGGTCCATACGGTTAAAATGATCCCCTACTTATATAGGTTTGATTTTGTCGTACTTCTGTGTTATGGCCCCCCTAGTGGCTATTACTGCACATACCGATCTCATATCGGTATCTTATCATATCTCATCGGCGGTCGATTGCTCAAACCTGGATTTCAGACTTGGAGCATTCAATTGCCGATCGGACGTGACGGAGGCAGGTAAGAGACCCTCCTGCTGTGTCCTAGCTGATCGGGACATCGCGATTTCACCGAGATGGTCCCGATCAGTCCAACTGAGCTGCCGGTAAGCTTTCACTCTCATTTTAGACTTGGCGATCAATTTTGAACGCCGTGTCTAAAAGGTTAGTAGCACGTGGTAAAGCGATCTGGGCCACACGATATTAGCCCAGGGTCCCGGGTTTCAGTAGCCGCTGGGACCAACCCAGTATGACGTGGGGTCATGGCATGACCCCGCGTTATATACCGGGACCAGGCGCAGGGCGTAAAGGTACGCCCTGCGTCCTTAAGAGGTTAAAGGACCACAGTGGTCCCTCAAGTTACAATATTAATTGGTTCCAGGACGACCATTATATTTTGAAACTAGGGATCGACCGATAATCACGATTTTGGGCATTATCGGTATCGGCAATTACCTTACCGATATGCCGATATTGCCCCGCACCGCCCCCACTGCACCGCGACCGCCCCCCCCCCCCCACCGACCCACCGCACCGTGTGGCAACGCCCCGGCCCGACCCCATTGCCTCCCCCATGCCCGGTTTTATAATTACCTGTTCCCGGGGTCAACGCTACTTCTGGCTCCTGCTGTGCGCAATGACGAGTGACGTGACGCAACATCACCGTCAGTGCGCACAGTGACAGCTCAGGAGGATGCCACCGGAGCCAGATGTAGAGTGGACCCCGGGCCCCGGGAACAGGTAATTATAAAACCGGGGATGGGGGAGGCAATGGGGCCGGGGCGGTGGGGAATTAGGGGGCGCGGAACGGTTCGGCGTTGGGGGGGGGGGGGGGCGGTTGCGGTGGCGGTGATAGGACTCAGGACCCCCGGACAGGCAGGGGGAGAGAAGCGGGTGGCAGCGGCGGTCTATGGCACCGCAAAAGCCGCTGCAGTTCATTGATTTAAAGCGCCCGCTTTAAATCAGTGATCTGCAGTGGTGTGTGTGTGTGTGTGTGGGGGGGGGGGGGTAAATAGCCGATAACTTATACCGGAATATCGGTATAAGTTATCGGCTATCGGACCTAACCTCCACATATTATCGGTATCGGCCCTAAAAAACGATATCGGTCGATCCCTAGTTGAAACCATTGTATGTGGAAACCATAACTCTATGGAAACCTGGTAATTGGTTCTGAAGCCACCAAAATGTCATCCAAAAATAGGAAAAAGTTGGGATTTTACAAAGTGATCGACAGTAATCAGACCCGGAGCAAACACGCTCCATGGACTGATTCTAACAGGGTGCGGCATGCAAGATCACGGGGGTCACCAGTGGCGGGACCCCTGCGATCAGGCGTCTTATCCCCTTTCCTTTGTATAGGGGATAAGATGTCTAAGTGCCGGAGTACCCCTTTAATTATTTTGAAGCACCATGAATTACAGGGACAGGGTGCTAAATAAAAACAAGGGTTTAAATTTATAACATAAGACAAAAACTAGTGCACAAAACAAGAAGTAAATAAGTGACAAACGTGTGCAAAGAGAGAGAGAGAAATCTACCCTTGAAGGCTTTACAATCTACAAGGGAGGTAGAAAGAGATAGTGGCCCTGAGTGGAGTGCAGTTTTATTTATGGTTTTTTTTTTTACATATTTTTCCATAGCTATATTTTTCCATAGCTCAAATCCACCACAATTTATGTGAGAACATTAGTAAATATGTTGGGTTTTTTCAAACCTGATGAGGACACGCCCTTTTTCGCCCATTTTTTAGGTTTTCTGAATAAAATGGAGAGCTGGTCTGTTTTTTTTATTTATTTTTTGACCGCAAATTCAAGACAAAAAACCTGAGAAAAGACACTCGGGATCACATTAGGAAATAACCTTCCGTATGTTTCACCCAGAGGTCCCTCTTTTTCTGTGATTTTGGTTAGGGTTTTAAAGGGTACTCCGACATCAGGAAATAATTCTGTAGTGACAAACAACATTGTTTACCTGTCTTCCCTGTTCTCTAACCACTAAAGTCTATTTGTTTTGCGGTAAAGAAATCCCGGCACACCAAGTCTCTGCTGATAAAGTATTTATTTTATTCAGGCAAGGTATGTATACACAAACGCAGCACGCGTTCCGGCCAATAAAGCCTTTTTCAACTGCATGGCAATAATACAGAAAAGGAACTATTTATGCGCCAGACACTTACAAAATACGTCATAATCATTCTCAGACCACCTCCCCCTCTGTGATGTAACAGTCCCGTTGTAAGGAAAAAACATGTGACACAATTTGTGAATGAATCGTAGTAATGGGAGTGGTGCTTCAAGCTGGCCGCTGCAACTACAAAAAGAGATAGAGAGACAGGTAAATAAATGTTATGTGACATGTTATTTAATACAATAAACTGGATAATTCGTAGTCACACTTTAGGCTGCGAGGTTCCAAAGTGTCCAGTTTGTGAATCCAGTGGGCTTCTTTACGGGTTAGTAGTTTTTTAATATCTCCGCCCCTCCGTGGTGCAATAACCTCATCAATCACTTGATATTTTAGTTGTCATATTCGTATGGAAATGGTTGGGGATCAGCTGCAGTAGATTTTTACAGTGAATACTTGATTTGTGTTGATTAATGCGGTCCCCCACACGCTGGTTAGTCTCCCCAACGTATAGGAGACCGCACGGACATTTAATCAAGTAAACAACATTTTTCGACTGCCATGTGAAAAATGTGTTAATCGGAAAGGTTTTACCGGAATGGGGGTGAGTTATCTTACTATTCTTCATTACATTGTTGCATTAGGCACAGTTCAAACATGGGTATGTGCCCATGTAGAGTATTTAGAAAAGATTGGTGGCTTCTCTTAGTGCTACCAACATCAGCTCGGATTAGTTTATCCTTGATGTTCGGAGCTCTTTCATTACAGATCAGCGGAGCATTGTTAAATTCCTTTACCTCGGGGTAGGATCTACCAAGGATGCGCCAATGTTCCTTCACAATCTTATCGATTTTATAACTCAATGGATGGACAGTTCTGACAAAGGGGATGGATTTTTGTCTTGATCTTAGTGTTCCCTCTTCCCTGACCGGGGGGGGGGGTTCACGTTTAGAATTTTTTTCGGATAGCCCCGTTGTCTGAACTTTTCATCTAGTTCCTGTAGTCTTTGTTCTCTTATGATGGGGTCCTTAACAATCCTCGTAATACATTGTCTCTGTGATACTGGGATCGATTTCTTTACAGCTGGAGGGTGAGCACTCGTAAAGTGAAGTAGACTATTTTTGTCCGTAGGTTTCCTGAATAAATCTGTGCATAGTCCCCCTTTCCCATCTTTCTGCAACAATGTGTCTAGAAAGCTGACACTATTTTTATCGTGTGTCAAGGTGAATTTTAATTCAGGTCTAATGCTATTAAGATATTCAAAAAAATTCTGTTGATGATGAGTGTGGCCCCTCCCATATGCATACTATATCTTCTATATACCGACGCCATATTTTGGCGTGTTGTTAAAATAGGATATTAGGATATACATGTTGGTCCTTAAAAAACGCCATATATGCATTAGCGTATGGAGGGGCCACATTCGCCCCCCATTGCCGAGCCTCGCCGCTGCTGAAAAAAAGAATCATCATAATGAGTTTACTTGATTAAATGTCCGTTCGGTCTCCTATACACCGCATTAATCAACACAAATCGAGTATTCGCTGTAAAAATCTACTGCTGCTGATCCCCAACCATTTTCATACTAAGAATCACAGTATCTCACAACTACAATATCAAGTGATTGATGAGGTTATTCCGCCACGGAGGGGCAGATATATATAAAAAAAACTACTGGCCCGTAAAGAAGCCTACTGGATTCACAAACAGGACAATTTGGAACTTCACGGCCTAAACCGTGACTAAACCAGTTTACTGTATTAAATAACATGTCACATAACATTTATTTACCTGTCTCTCTATCTCTTTTTGTAGTTGCAGCGGCCAGTTTGAAGCACCACTCCCATTACTACGATTCATTCACAAATTGTGTCACATGTTTTTTCCTTACAACGGGACTGTTACATCACAGAGGGGGAGGTGGTCTGGGAATGATGATGTATTTTGTAAGTGTCTGGCGCATAAATAGTGCTTTTCTGTATTATTGCCATGTAGTTGCCCTGCGTTTGTGTATACATACCTTGCCTGAACAAAAGAAATACCTTGCCTGAACAAAAGAAATACTTTATCAGCAGAGACTTGGTGTGCCGGAATTTCTTTATCTCAATTGGACTTACCTTATCCCTGGCACCCACCTAGACCTACAGTGCCGACCGAACTAATCTTGTGTATTTGTTTCGGGGGTCTTTGTCTTCTGCTTCCTAGTTGAGCAGTTGCGTGACCACAGCCATCACATCCCCTCCCATAGACATGAACAGAGGGAGTGGGCATGAAGTGATGAACAAGACCGGCCTAAACCAACGTTCTGAACATAAATGTTCAGAACGCTGGGTTGTTGGGCTGGAGATCGCAGGGGGCCCAACGGTCGATTAGACATCCTATCCCTTATCCTTTGGATAGGGGATGTGATTTCCAGGGGCAGAGTGCCCCCTTTAACCCCTTAAGGACCAAGGGCGTACAGGTACGCCTTTGCTCCCTGGTACTTAAGGACCAAGGGCGTACCTGTACGCCCGTGGGAATTTCGGTCGCTGCCGCACGCCGGGTGGGGACCGGACGGGGGTGACTGCTGATATCTATCAGCAGGCACCCCGTGCAAATGCCCAGGGGGGGTCATCAGACCCCCCCATGTCGGCGATCGGCGCAAATCGCAAGTGAATTCACACTTGCGATTTGCGCCGATTCCGGGTCATACGGGTCTATGGTGACCCGGAAAATAAGGGGGATCGCAGTTGTCCAAGACACCCACGATCCCCCTAAAGGCATAGGAGCGAGGTGGCAGGGGTGTCACCCCTCCTATCCCTGCTATTTGTGGTCTAGACGTGACCACCAATAGCAGATCGGGGGTGGGGGGCATTACTTTCGGTTTCCCCGTCCTGCCCACCCACAATAGATTGGGCAGGACGGGGAAACGACAGAGGACCGGCGCCGAAGATCCACTTACCCCGCGGGCGAGGCTACGGGCGACAATCGAGGGAGGAGATCGGAGTCCAGCGATGTTGTGCGGCAGGCTCCCTGGATCCGACGGAAGCCGGTAAGTTGCCTAGCAACATCTGGAGGGCACAGTTTGAGACCACTATACAGTGGTCTCTAAACTGTAACCCTCCAGATGTTGCAAAACTACAACTCCCAGCATGCCCAGACAGCTGTTTGGGCATGCAGGGATTTGTAGTTTTGCAATAGCTGGAGGGCCACAGTTTGGATATCACTGGCAGTGGTCTCTAATTGTAGCCCTCCAGATGTTGCAAAACTGCAACTCCTAGCATGCCCAAACAGCAGTTTGCTGTCTGGGCATGCTGGGATTTGTAGTTTTGCAACAGCTGGAGGTCCACAGTATGGAGATTTCTAAATTGTAGCCCTACAGATGTTGCAAAACTGCAACTCCCAGCATGCCCAAACAGCTGTCTCTGGATGCTGGGAGTTGTTGTTGCGTACCTCCAGCTGTTGCATAACTACATCTCCCAGCATGCCCTTCGGCGATCAGTACATGCTGGAAGTTGTAGTTTTGCAACAGCAGGAGGCACACTGATTGGACAATACTGAGTTAGGTAACAGAACCTAACTGAAGGTTTTCCAACCAGGGTGCCTCCAGCTGTTGCAAAACTACAACTCCCAGCATGCACGGTCTGTCAGTACATGCTGGGAGTTGTAGTTTTGAAACAGCTGGAGGTTTGCCCCCCATGTGAACGTACAGGGTACATTCACAGGGGCAGGTTTACAGTAAGTTTCCTGCTTCAAGTATGATCTTTGGCAAATTTTTCGCCGCAGCGCATACTCCTAGCGGTAAGCTTACTGTAAACCGCTGCCAGTGTGAATGTACCCTAAAAACACTACACTACACTACACTAACACATAATGACTGTCCAGGCATGCTGGGAGTTTAGCAACAGCTGGAGGCACCCTGTTTGGGAATCACTGGCGTAGAATACCGCTATGTCCACCCCTATGCAATCCCTAATTTAGTCCTCAAATGCGCATGGCGCTCTCTCACTTTGGAGCCCTGTCGTATTTCAAGGAAACAGTTTAGTGCCACATGTGGGGTATCTCCGTACTCGGGAGAAATTGCACTACAAATTTTGGGGGCTTTTTCTCCTTTTACCCCTTATGAAAAAGAAAAGTTGGGGGCTACACCAGCCTGTTAGTGTAAAAAAAATAATATTTTTACACTGACATGCTGGTGTTGCCTCATACTTTTTATTTTCACAAGAGGTAAAAGGAAAAAAAGACCCCCAAAATTTGTTACGCAATTTCTCCTGAGTACGGATATACCCCATATTTGAGCGTAAAATGCTCGGGGGGCACAAAACAAGGCTCAGGAGTGAGAGCGCACCATGTACATTTGAGGCCTAAATTGGTGATTTGCACAGGGGTGGCTGATTTTACAGCGGTTCTGACATAAACGCAAAAAAAAAAATACCCACATGTGACCCCATTTTGGAAACTACACCCCTCATGGAACGTAATAAGGGGTATAGTGAGCCTTAACACCCCACAGGTGTTTGACGAATTTTCATTAAAGTTGGATGGGAAAATGAAAAAAATGCTGGTGTTACCCTACATTTTTCATTTTCACAAGGGAAAATAGGAAAAAAGCCCCCCAAAATTTGTAGCCCCATTTCTTCTGAGTAAGAACATACCCCATATGTGGATGTAAAGTCCTCTGCGGGCGAACTACAATGCTCAGAAGAGAAGGAGCGCCATTGGGATTTTGAAGAGAAAATTTGTCCGGAATTGAAGGCCACATGTGTTTACAAAGCCCCCATGGTACCAGAACAGTGGACCCCTCCAACATGTGACCCCATTTTGGAAACTACACCCCTCACATAATGTAATAAGGGGTACAGTGAGCATTTACGCCCCACAGGGGTCTGACAGATTTTTGGAACAGTGGTCTGTGAAAATGAAAAATTTTATTTTTCATTTGCTCAGCCCACTGTTCCAAAGATCTGTCAAACGCCAGGGGGGTGTAAATGCTCATTACATCCCTTATTAAATTCTGTGAGGGGTGTAGTTTCCAAAATGGGGTCACATGTGGGGGGGGTCCACTGTTCTAGCACCACGGGGGGCTTTGTAAACGCACATGGCCCCTGACTTCCATTCCAAACAAATTCACTCTTCAAAAGCTCAATGGCGCTCCTCCTCTTCTGAGCATTGTAGTTCGACCGCAGAGCACTTGACGTCCACACATGGGGTATGGCCATACTCAGAAAAAATTGGGTTACAAATTTTGGGGGTAATTTTCTCCTATTACCCCTTGTAAGAATGTAAAATTTGGGGAAAAACAAGCATTTTAGTGAAAATTTTTATTTTTTTCATTTACACATCCAAAGTTAACAAAAAGTTGTGAAATACCTGTGGGGTGTTAAGGCTCACTGGACCCCTTGTTACGTTCCTTGAGGGGTGTCGTTTCCAAAATAGTATGCCATGTGGGTATTTTTGCTGTTCTGGCACCATAGGGGCTTCCTAAATGCGACATGCCCCCCCAAAACCATTTCAGCTAAATTTGCTTTCCAAAAGCCAAATGTGACTCCTTCTCTTCTGAGCATTGTAGTTCGCCCACAGAGCATTTTACATCCTAACATGGGGTATTTCCATACTCAGAATGGGGTTACAAATTTTGGGGGGCGTTTTCTCCCATTACCCTTTATAAAAATGGTAAATTTGGGGAAAAAACTGCACTTTAGTGAAATATTTTTTTTTCATTTACACATCAGACTTTAACGAAAAGTCGTCAAACACCTGTGGGGTTTAAAGGCTCACTGGACCCCTTGTTACGTGCCTTGAGTGGTGTAGTTTTCAAAATGGTATTCAATGTGGGGGGTTATCTGCTGTTCTGGCACCATAGGGGCTTCCTAAATGTGACATGCCCCCCAAAAACCATTTCAGCAAAATTCACTTTCCAAAATCCCATTGTTGCTCCTTCCCTTCTGAGCCCTCTACTGCGCCTGCCAAACACTTGACATACACATATGAGGTATTTCCTTACTCAAGAGAAATTGGTTTACAAATTTTGAGAGGATTTTTCTCCTTTTACCCCTTGTAAAAATTCAATAAAACTGGTTCTACAAGAACATGCAAGTGCAAAAAATGAAGATTTAGAATTTTCTCCTTCACTTTGCTGCTATTCCTATGAAACACCTAAAGGGTTAACACACTTACTGAATGTCATTTTGAATACTTTAAGGGGTGCAGTTTTTATAATGGGGTCATTTGTGGGGTATTTCTAATAAGAAAGCCCTTCAAATCCACTTCAAACCTGAACTGGTCCATGAAAAATTCTGATTTTAAAAATTTTGTGAAAAATTGGAAAATTGCTGCTGAACTTTGAAGCCCTCTGATGTCTTCCAAAAGTAAAAACATGTCAACTTTATGATGCAAATATAAAGTAGACATATTGTATATGTGAATCAATATAACATTTATTTGGAATGTCTTTTCCTTACAAGCAGAGAGCTTAAAATTTAGAAAAATGCTAAATTTTCCATTTTTCAACCAAATTTTGGAATTTTTCACTAAGAAATCATACGAGTATCGACAAAATTTTACCAACAAAATAAAGTAGAATATGTCACGAAAAAACAATCTCGGAATCAGAATGATAGGTAAAAGCATCCCAGAGTTATTATTGCTTAAAGTGAAAGTGGTCAGATGTGCAAAAAACCCTCTGGTCCTACAGTGAAAATTGGCCTGGTCCTTAAGGGGTTAATATTTTGCTGGCTCAAAGACAAATAATGCATGTTTATTTTAGTAGGTGACTCCCCAAATTATGCTGGTGGAATAAAAATGTAGTAGAACGAGTGGTTGCAAGATCTAAAAGGAATCTCATAGTAAGCTAAACTGAATGGATTGCAGGGATGTGGAATTTGAATCACCAGACACCCGGGACATGCAGTACCGGGCGCCGGGCAGGTGATTTCTTCAGGCATTTAGCCCTGCTTTGGGCAAGCAGCACTAAATGCCAGAAGACTTCACACACTTTGGCACACACTGCTACTGTTCTTGTATGTCCCTGCTGCAGCCTTCCTGGAGGGATGCGTGCAATTGGTGACATCATCACATCAGCAGCGCAGGACGCCAGGCCGCTGACGTCCTGCGCGGTGCGTGTGATGACGTCACCTATTGCGAGCATCCTGCAGGGAAGGCTCATTATAGGCTTCAGCAGGGAGATGTAAGTACTGGAGTTGTTAAATACCCTAACTTGCCTAATGACTCAATAAGGGAGAACCTTCATATGACCAGGGGCTAAGCTTTCTTCTTGGGGGGCGGGGGTAATTGTTCAAATGGGAGCCCTCCCTGCCGGGGGTAATATCTATCTGGGGGCCTGTCCACTTATTGGGAACCCATACCTGATCATCAGGTAGGGCTCCCCAGTAGGTAGACAGGCTCCCATACAGATACGACGCCCATCAGTGATGGGGATCATATCTATGTGGGGACAAATACCTACTTGGGAGCCCTACCTGATGGGGGTCATATCTATCTGGCGGCCTGTCTACCTACTGGGGAGCCCGACCTGATGGGGGTCATATCTATCTGGGGGACTGTCTTCATATAGGGGAGCTCTACCTAATGAAGGACATGTCCATCTGGGGCTTTGTCTGCCTACTGGGGGAGCCCACCCTTCCTATCAACTGGGGGCACATATCTATCTGGGACATTATTTATTTACTTACTAGGGGCAGGGATGTGGAAATCCTATTGCCCGATGCCCGGGACATGTAGTTCTGGGTGCCTGGCTGGGGATTTTCCATAGAATTAGCCCTGTATTGGGCCAGCAGGGTCGGACCAACTTCCCTCTTTATTTTTATTACTTAAATAAAAAAAAAATTTTTTACACTAATAGGCTGGTGTAGACCCCAACTCTACCTTTTCATAAGGGGTAAAAGGAGAAAAGCCCCCCAAAATGTGTAACATACTTTCTCCCGAGTACAGAAATACCCCATATGTGGCCCTAAACTGTTTCCTTGAAATACGACAGGGCTCTGAAGTGAGAGAGCGCCTTGGGAATTTGAGGCCTAAATTGGGGATTTGCATAGGGGTGACTCGGAGGCAAGCATTACATTTGCCTCCGCTACCAAAAATGTTTTACGCCAGTGATTCCCAAACAGGGTGCCTCCAGCTGATCCTAAACTCCCAGCATGGCTGTCTGGAAATGCTGGAGGCTCCGTTCTGGAAACACTGCCGTATGAGACGTTCATTTTTATTGGGGGGGGGGGGGGGGGGGGCAGCGTACGTGTGTATATGTAGTGTTGTACCCTTTATTTTGTGTAGTGTTTTTAGGGTACATTCACATGGGCGGGGGTTTACGGTGAGTTTCCTACTAGGCGTTTGAGCTGTGGTGGAAACCTCCAGCTGTTTCAAAACTACAACTCCCAGCATGTACTGACAGACCGTGCAACAGCTGGAGGCACACTGGTTGGAAAACCTTCAGTTAGGTTCTGTTACCTAACTCATTATTTTCCAACCACTGTGCCTCCAGCTGTTGCAAAACTACAACTCCAAGCATGTACTGATCGCCAAAGGGCATGCTGGGAGATGTAGTTATGCAACAGCTGGAGGCACACAACTACAACTTCCAGAATACCGAGACAGTCGCTTGCTGTTCGTGCATGCTGGGAGTTGTAGTTTTGCCAAATTTAGAGGGCCACAGTTTAGATACCACCGCATAGTGATCTCCAAACTATAGCCTTCCAGATGTTGCAAAACTACAAATCCTAGCATGCCCAGACAGCAAACTGCTGTGTGGGCATGCTGGGAGTTGTAGTTTTACAAGATCTAGAGGCCTACAGTTTGGAGATCACTGTATAGTGGTCTCCAAACTGGCCATTGCTAGGCAACATCGCCACACCTCATCGCCAGGGACCTGCAGCCGTCGATGGTAAATGACCTCTGCTGGCGCCAGTTGCAGGACAGTTCCCCCGCTCTGCCCAGACTACCATGGGTGGGAAGAGCCGGGGAACCGAACTTTAACCTGCCCCCGCCCCCGTCAACTATTGGTCGGTCACTTCATGCCGTAAAGCGACATGCATTGCTGTATTGGGACCCTGTAAACTACAACTCCCAGCATGCCCAGACAGCCCTTGGCATCTGGGCATGCTGGGAGTTGCAGTTTTGCAACATCTGGAGGTCCACAGTTTGGAGACCACTGTGCCCTTCCAGATGTTGCAAAACTACACATCCTCAGCATGCCCTTACTGTCCAGGCATGCTGGGAGTTGTAGTTCTGTAACATCTGGCCCTTCAGATGTTGCAGAACTACAACTCCCAGCATGCCTGGACAGTAAGGGCATACTGGGAGTTGTAGTTTTGCAACATCTGGAAGGGCGCAGATTGGGAACCACTGTATTAGTGGTCTGCAAACTGTAGTCCTCCAGATGTTGCAAAACTACAACTCCAAGCATGCTGGGAGTTGTAGTTCGGCAACATCTGGCTCTAAAGATGTTGCCAAACTACTACTCCCAGCATGCTTGAGAATGCTGAGAGTTGTGGTTTTGCAACAACTGGAGGCACACTGGTTGGGAAACATTGTCTGTTTCCTAACTCAATGTTTCCCAACCCGTGTGCCTCCAGCTGTTGCAAAACTATAACTACCAGCATGCACTGATAGACTGTGCATGCTGGGAGTTGTAGTTTTGCAACAGCTGGAGGTCCCCCCCCCCCCCCCCCCCCTGTGAATGTACAGGATACATTCACATGGGCAGGAGGCTTACAGTGAGTATCAGGCTGCAAGTTTGCGATGCAGCAAATTTTGCGCGGCAGCTCAAACTCGCTGTAACCCCCCGCCCATGTGACTGTACCCTAAAAACACTACACTACACTACCACAAAATAAAACAAAAAGTAAAAAACACTACATATACACATACCCCTACACAGCCCCCCTCCCCAATAAAAATTAAAAACGTCTGGTACGCCACTGTTTCCAAAATGGAGCCTCCAGCTGTTGCAAAACAACAACTCCCAGTTTTGCTGGACAGTCGTTGACTGTCCAAGCATGCTGGGAGTTTTACAACAGCTCGAAGCACCCTGTTTTGGAATCACAGGCGTAGAATACCCCTATGTCCACCCCTATGCAAATCCCTAATTCAGGCCTCAAATGCGCACGGCGCTCTCTCACTTTGGAGCCCTGTCGTATTTCAAGGCAACAGTTTAGGGTCACATATGGGGTATCGCCGTACTTGGGAGAAATTGCCTAACAAATTTTGGGGGGCTTTTTCTCCTTTCACCCCTTATGAAAATGTGAAGTTGGGGTCTACACCAGCATGTTAGTGTAAAAAAATAAATTTTTTACACTAACATGCTGGTGTTGCCCTATACTTTTCATTTTGACAAGAGGTAAAGGGGAAAAAAGCCCCCCAAAATTTGTAATGCAATTTCTCCCGACTACGGAGATACCCCATATGTGGGCGCAAAGTGCTCTGGGGGCGCACAACAAGGCCCAGAAGGGAGAGTGCACCATGTACATTTGAGGTGATTTGCACAGGGGTGGCTGATTATTACAGCGGTTTTGACAAACGCAAAAAAAACTAAACCCCACATGTGACCCCATTTCGGAAACTACACCCCTCACGGTATGTAATGAGGGGTGCAGTGAGAATTTACCCCCCACTGGTGTCTGACAGATCTTTGGAACAGTGGGATGTGCAAATTAAAAATGTTGTGCAGACCACTGTTCCAAAGATCTGACAGACACCAGTGGGGGTAAATGCTCACTGTACCCCTTGTTACGTTCCTCAAGGGGTCTAGTTTCCAAAATGGTATGCCATGTGGGGGTTATTTTGCTGTCCTGGCACCATATGGGCTTCCTAAATGCGAAGGGCCCCCCGAGCAAAATTTGCTCTCAAAAAGCCAAATATGACTCCTTCTCTTCTGAGCATTGTAGTTCGCTCGTAGTGCACTTCAGGTCAACTTATGGGGTACCTCCATACTCAGAAGAGATGGGGTTTCAAATTGTGGGGGGTATTTTCTGCTATTAACCCTTGCAAAAATGTGAAATTTGGGGGGAATCACACATTTTAGTGAAATTTTATTTTATTTTTTTACATATGCAAAAGTCGTGAAACACATGTGGGGTATTAAGGCTCACTTTATTCCTTGTTACGTTCCTCAAGGGGTCTTGTTTCCAAAATGGTATGGCATGTGTTTTTTTTGCTGTTCTGGCACCATAGGGGCTTCCTAAATGCAACATGCCCCCCAAAAACCATTTCAGAAAAACGTACTCTCCAAAATCCCCTTGTTACCCCTCGTTCGGTTCTGAGCCCTCTACTGCGCCCGCCAAACACTTTACATAGACATATGAGGTGTGTCCTTACTCGAGAGAAATTGGGCTACAAATATAAGTATACATTTTCTCCTTTTACCCCTCGTAAAAATTAAAAAATTGGGTCTACAAGAACATGCGAGTGTAAAAAATGAAGATTGTGAATTTTCTCCTTCACTTTCCTGGTATTCCTGTGAAACACCTAAAGGGTTAAAAGGCTGACCGAATATCATTTTGTATACTTTGGGGGGTGCAGTTTTTATAATGGGGTCATTTGTGGGGTATTTCTAAGATGAAGACCCTTCAAATCCACTTCAAATCTGAACTGGTCCCTGAAAAATTGTGAGTTTGGAAATTTTGTGAAAAATTGAAAAATTGCTGCTGAATTTTGAAGCCCTCTGGTGTCTTCCAAAAGTAAAAACTTGTCAATTTTATGATGCAAACATAAAGTAGACATATTTTATATGTGAAAATTTTTTTTAAATATTTTGAATATCCATTTTCCTTACAAACAGAGAGCTTCAAAGTTAAAAAAATGCAAAATTTTCAAATTTTTCATAAAATTTTCAAATTTTTAACCAAGAAAGGATGCAAGTTACAATTTCTATGTTAAAGTAGAATATGTCACGAAAAAACGGTCTCGGAATCAGATTGATAACTAAAAGCATTCCAGAGTTATTAATGTTTAAAGTGACAGTGGTCAGAATTGCAAAAAATGGCCGGGTCCTAAGGTGTAAAATGGCTGGGTCCTTAAGAGGTTAAAGTGTATTTCACAGATGTCTTTCTTTACCTCCACTAAAACTGGGCCAATTTTCCTTTTTGCACTTTTGTTTCTTCCTCCTTGCCCTTTATTAGGGATAACTCTCTTTTATTCACCTACACACCCGCATGGGTGCTTGTTTTTTGTGGTACCTTTGTACTTTGTAATTGCCCCTTTTTTTCTATAAAATATACTCTGAAAAAAAAAATTGTGAGGCGAAATTAAAAAAGAAATGCAATTTTTCAAATGGGGGGGGGGGGGGTTCTATTTTACACTGTTCATTTTTTACTGCTTTTTTTCTGGCATGTGGCGTGATGAAAAAAACGCAATTCTGGGGTTTGGTCATTTTTATGGTTTATGCCATTTACCTACAGGATAAATAATGTTATATTTTAATAGGACGGACAATTATGCATGCAACGATACCTACTATGTTTACTTTTATTATGTACGCATTTTATATCTGGAAAATGGGAAAAGGGGGTGATTTGAACTTTTATTATGGAAAGGGTTAATGTATCAAATGTTTATCAAACTTTGTTTTACACTTTATTAGTCTTCTCTTGATCTGTATAATCTGCGCTCCGTTGGTAGAGCCTGCTCCAGGCACGTTCTATCGATTACAGAGCTGTTGCCGGGACAGAAGCAGTGGTAAGCCCTCTGGCTATCTCTACAGTGAATCGCCCTTCCCTGCACACTGCGGGGAGGGGGGGGTGATCTATCCCACTAGACCTCCAGGGACGGTTTAAAGGTCCCATAAGACAGTGCTGTCAACTTTGACGGCGGCGATCTAAAGGGTTAATAGCAGGCCACGGTGATTGCCGCATGCTGGCTGTTATCTGTAGCCCCCAGCTACTGAAATCAACTGGGGGTCGCTAGGTATGGAGCTGGCTTGAATCAGAAGCCCGCTCCATACTCCCTGAGCGGCACCATGATGGATTAGACCCGTCATATGTTACGAAGGGGTTAGAGTGAATGTATCGCCTAGATTTTATTTTTCCTAATTGGAGGCAGATACTGAAACATGTTCTTTTTTTCTATTTTCTCATTTTCATTTTTTTGTACATTAATATGGAGGCAGTCATCTTGCCTGAGCTGTTTTTAACAGCATTCCGATATATGTTTTATAACAAACCCCATAGACATAGGCAACAAGACAGAAATGTCCCATTGATGCGAGTGGGAAAGGTGTCTGAGTGAACGTGCCCTGTGACCTTTGCAAAGATCATTTTAGAGGGGGGAAGCTGAGATGTGAGCAACAACTAACATGTGTGCCTCTGTTATCTATCTACTGGTGACACCTTTTACTGTACTCCTGTGTGCCATAAGGAGGACATTGCTAGGAAGTAATCTTTACAGGACAGAAAGTCTCAACATAATTTTAGGTCAAGTGGCCAGAATGGAAATGGCCAGATTTCAGGATTAGTTTAAAATATAGATATTAATATGGAAAATCAGCGAAAACTTCACTGGCAAATGATAAGGCTGTGTTCATCAATACAATCATGGTCATTTCCACAACTATTTTGGAAAAGTGTTTGTATACTTCCTCCAGAACACAGTTCAGAGTCTGAAGAAACGCCCAGAAGGGGCGTGAAACATTTGTCACTACCTGTCTGCACTGGTCTGGCGTCCCACGCCGATGATCGCACGCCGCACCTGAAATAAAGACGTTTGCTGTCACCCCGACAAAAACGTGAGTGCCTCCTCATTCTCTTGCTCTTCTTGGACTGTATTTTGTTCATTCATACAAAGGATTGAGCACCCGGGTCGGTACGGACGGCATTACCACACTACTCATTGCATTGCCAGCACTTGGTCCTGTTAGTGCTCATAGAACATTAAGGGATTGTTGCAGCTGTGCCGGTGCTGTCTCTACGTTGTGAACATTAGTATGAATGGGTCTCCGCAATACCAGTTCACGCTGCGGAATTTCCGTGGCGGACAATTCCGCCGCTGAAATTGTTCCGCGCAAAGAAAGAACATGTTCATTCTTTGCGCGGATTCCGCGAGCACTTCATAGCCATCAATGGTGACGGCTCAGTGCCCTGCGCCCCTAGTGCCGAAGCATCGGCGGCCGCCAGATGGCATCTCCGCTCGCGGAATTCAGCGAGCGGAGATTCTGTAGTGTGAATGCACCCTAAGACTTTTTACTAGAAGTAATTTACAAATTTGTTTAACTTTCTGGCACAAGTTCATAAAATAAATTGTTTTCCAGCGGAGTACCCCTTTAAAAAGAGCACTCTCTGCTCACTCATGGCTTAACAGGACGGCCCCATAGACTTATAATGGACCAACAGGATGAGAGCAGAGAGTCAGAGTGAAGCACTCTACTGTGTGCATTTCCTTGCTCGTTCTAATTATCTATAGAGGTCTCAACATTAAGACCCCCAGCAATCATAACTTCTGACATGTCAATTGTTTTTATTAATAATAGGGATACTGTCAACAATTTGGTGGCCCAAGCTGCTAACCAGCATTCCCTGTGTATAGTAAAGAGTTCTAAAAAGGCTCCCTGAGATTATTCTTGTAGACAGTAATGCTTCAGGTTTTGCACTTGACATTTTGTTATGCTATTAAGTGATTTATAGGATATTTATGATGGTTATATAGAGGGTGTAACCTGACATCATTATGATGACTAAATCTATGATGAGATGTATTATGTCGACAATTTAGGTCTAAATAGTTCAGCCTCAAAATGTTAGTTTTTTTGTTATTATATAACTTATAATTTTATTCATTTTTATTTTGTCAAAATTCTTTGAATATTGGCACCCAATGTTTATTTCACAGAAGATGTTCATTCTATTTGGGTAGTTTTGGCAAATGCATAATAAATTGCACATCTGATGCCATCTCCAGTGAGGTTTTCTTTTTTTTGTCAGTAGTTTGTCTATAAGGCTAGAATTCCACTGAGGTTTTTGCCCTGCATTTTTTTTGGCTTAAAAACGCCAGTAAAACTGCCACTGTTTTTCCCTGCGTTTTGGTGTTTTTTCTGGCATTTTTTCTTGCATTTTCACCTTTGTGTGGAATTTGCCTTTTGTGGCCCCTTTGGCATTTTTTGTACAAAATGAGTTGGGTACCAAAAAAAAAATTAAAATAAATAAAAAAAAGGATGCAGTAGGGATGTAAAAAATGTATTTAACAAAATGTTTTTTTATAACAAACTTTTTATAATTTTTTTTTATAAATTGTGTGTGTGTTTAACTTTTTTTTCTTAAATTTTTTATGTAGTACTACTACTCCCAGCATGGAACACACTGTTCCATGATGGGAATAGTAGTACCTGTACTAATAGACATATCGCCCCGAGTGTCACGACTGACACCCGATGTGATCGTCCATAATATAGCAGAGATGCGGAGCGGCTCTATACAGCGCTCACATCTCTGCACTATACTCCGGCCAGTGATGTGAATAGAAAATCACTGGCCGGATGGTTGCAGCCAATCACAGCTCTCAGAGGGAAATATGAATGAGTGAGTGGCCAGCCAGAGTATAGTGCAGAGATGCAAGCGCTGTATACAGTAGTGATACCTACTGTGATCTGTTCTTACCTGCAGGTACTACTACTCCCAACATGAAGCACACTCTGCTCCATGATGGGAGCTGTAGTACCTGCATTAATAGACAGATCACAGCGAGTGTAATTTCAGACACCTGATGCGATCTGTCTATTAATGCAGGTACTACAGCTCCCAGCATGGAGCAGAGTGCGCTCCATGTTGGGAGTAGTAATACTTGAAGTTAAGAACAGATCACAGTGGGTATCACTTCTGACACCTGCTGTGATCCTCCTGTATAATGTATAGATGCGGGCGGCCGTTCTTCTATGGTCCCCTGCACTGCTGTACATACACACCTATTCATATTTCACACAGAGCTGTGATTGGCTGGAACCATCTGGCCAATCACAGCTCTCTGAGGGAAATATGAATATGTGTGTATATATATATATCTATATATATATATATATATATATATATATATACGGCAGTACAGGGGACCATAGAAGAGCGGCCGGCCACATCTATACATTATACAGGAGGATCACAACAAGCGATCCTTCAATTAGTACAGGTACTACTACTCCCATCATGGAACAGTGTGTTCCATGCTGGGAGTAGTAGTACTACCTAAAAAATGTTGGAAAAAAAGTGAAAAACCCACACACACTACATTTTTATTATTGTTGGCTACATTTTAAGTGCTTTACCCGCTCACATAAATTGATCCCTGTTTAAAAATTTATAAAAATGTCGTAATAAAAAAGATACATTTAGTTAAATACAATTTTTTCCATCACTACTATTTTTTTTTTAATGGTATCCTGCGAAATTTTTTATAAAAAGGTATCTCCATCACTTTTTTGGATCGCTAAAGTAAAAAAAAAGAATAAAAACCAGCTTATACAGCAATTTTGCCTACTTTAGCTTCCTGTTACAACCATGGCTCACTGATGTTTGTAATCTTTTGTGCTTCATACAATCCAGGGGTGTGGAAAGTAAAAAAAAAAAAAAAACTACTTGTCCAAGGGAGTATAACGGAACACAATCTACTTGTCCCTCATGATAATCCACTTGTCCTGGTAGACAAAATAATTTCAACCAAAATAGTACATAAATATGTTTTTGCACTATAGTTTTTTCCTCCTTGTCCTATAATAGCCATAATTCTTATTTTTCCATCTACAGACTCATATGAGGCTTGTTTTTTTGGCGACCAATTATACTTTGTAATGACACCTTTCATTTTTCCACAACTTGTGCTCAGAAACTAAATAAAAGTATTTGTGAGGTGAAATGTAAAAAAAAAATTTAAAAAAATTTGAGGGGTTTCTTTTTTTAACAATTCACCTAGGGGTCAAACTTACATATTATTTTAACCACATGGGGAGGCAGGGCATACAGGTACATCCTGCATCCTTGATCTTTAAGGACCCAGGGTGAACAGGTACACCCTTGAGAATTTCGGTCCCCGCCACTTGTCGGGAGGGGACCGGACCGGGATGCCTGCTGAAATCATTCAGCAGGCATCCCGTGACAACGCCTGTGGGGTCCTGAGAACCCCCAATATCGACGATCGACGCTAATCGCCGGGATCCGGGTCTTCAGGGACGAGGTAAGTACCGGGGCCGGTCCCCAGCACTCCCCCGTCCCCCACAGCGTCCTCCGGTCTTCCTCCCGTCCTCTCCGGACTTTCAGGGGCCGGGCAGGACGGGAGGAAGTAACCGCCCCCCCTCCTGCGATTGGTCGGTTAACTAACCGACGGATCGCAGGGGATCGCAGGAGGTGGCAGGCTTGCCACCTCGCTCCTATTCTTTAGCATGGTCCTGGCTGTCTGTGACAGACGGGATCATGCGAAATTACCGGGCGGTCGGGTCCCAGAGACCCAATCAGCCCGGTATCGCCGCAGATCGCAAGGGCGATTTCGCTTGCGATTTGCGGTGATCGCCGACATGGGGGGCCTACATGGCCCCCCTCGGCGTTTGCCCTGGATGCCTGCTGAAGGATTTCAGCAGGCATCCGCTTCCGATCTCTGCCCGGCGCGCGGCAGAGACCGGAAAACGCCAGGGCGTATGGATACGCCCTGGGTCCTTAAGGCCCAGGGTGTGAGGGCGTATCCATACGCCCTGGGTCCTTAAGAGGTTAAAGGGGTTATCGAGGAAAAAACTTTTTTTTATATATCAATTGGCTCCAGTAAGTAAAAAAGATTTGTAAATTACTTCTATTAAAAAATCTTAATCCTTTCAGAATTTATGAGCTGCTGAAGTTGTTTTGTTCTTTTCTGTCTAAGTGTTCTCTGGTGACACATGTCTCGGGAACCGTCCAGTATGAAGCATATCCCCATAGCAAACCTCTTCTACTCTGTGCAGTTCCCGAGACAAGCAGAGATGTCAGCAGAGAGCACTGTTGGCAGATAGAAAACAACAACTCAACTTCAGCAGCTGATAATTATTGAAAGGATTAAGATTTTTTAATAGAAGTAATTTACAAATCTGTTTAACTTTCTGGATCCAGTTAATATATAAATTTTTTTTTTTTTTCCTGGAATACCCCTTTAAGTTCTGAAGCAGCATGACTGGAGGGCTAACACATTGTAAGGCAAGTCCTGTTACTGGATAGACAGGTCCAACTTAACCACAATATTATGCCATTCGGCTAATAGATCCTAACATAAAATACAAAATGTCTGCTGTATACATGCTACTGTATAAAAAACTATTTAGTCTTTTATTGTATATTTTTGTGTTTTTCTTAACAAATATTCACTTACATCTCACACTTGGTTCAACATCTGTTCACAATATTTCTAATTTCCTTTTCAGTGGTTATCCTTTGGTGGTGGCCATATTGATGTACACTTTACACTTGTCATTCTACTGCAGAGTAAGAGTAAGTAACAGTGTGAAAGTGCATTCATATAAAGGTTTAATGGATATAAATAGTGACACTATAGAGACCCAACTGTAAAGCCAGCGCTACGTATTCCTGTCACAGATAATCCTTTTTTTAGATGATGCTAAATTGTAAACATCAATTTGAAAAATGTCTTGACTAATGAAGTTTTATGAGGGATTATCTTGGTTCAAATGTCACGCGTGTATGGCAGATCTCTCCATCGGGCTATTTGCAACAATTAATGAATGTCTAAAGTTATTTTAATTCCCGCTAAGGATCGTGTTCTGATCAGCAGGAGGCAAATCTAAGACAGGTGAGGACCCTTGGCAAACGCCAATGAAGGAGTGTCAGAAACCCCACAAGTAAAACTCCATCTGCATCAGTGGAGAGAAAGGAAAACTTAAAGGGGTACTCTGGTGGAAAACTGATGCCAGAAAATTAAACAGATTTGTAAATTACTTCTATTAAAAAATAAATCTTAATCCTTCCAGTACTTATTAACTGCTGTAAACTACAGAGGAAATTCTTTTCTTTATGGATTTCTTTGCTGTCACGACCACAGTGCTCTTTGCTGACACCTCTGTCCAGACTGCTGAGACACAATTAGCTCCTAGCAGGCTATAACTACCCCTCCCCCTTACTACAATAATTAATTAAATAATAACTGACACAACAACAATTTAACTTTTCCGTGGGTGGGGATCGGCCACAGCTTTATTTATAAAATTACTTATATAAATAACAATTTAACTGTAACAAAGACACCGATTGGCTTCTTACCAACCCGAGAGGTGCTGCCACACCGTCCTGTGTGGAGGTCTACCCCGGGTTGACCCCGCTTTCACCGTCTTCTTACCGCCAAGCTGTGACTTACAATAAACAGAGATACAAAAAAGGGAGGGAGGGAGGGCAAAACTCTGGGTCCTGGGCAGATTGAGGGGGGAAGGGAGGCACCACAGCTATAAATACCCAGGGGAGGGCCCCTGAAAGCCCGGGAAACTATTGAACCCCTGATTGGTGCACTCCTTCCCCCCACCCATGGGACATACCACTATAGCCACTGGCAAGTTTTACAGGTGGGGGGAGGGGGCTAAAACATTGCCTGTATATTTCTTAACCCCTTACTGCTCACCAGTCAGGGGGCAAGCTAGTTATGCACAGCTTGCCCCTCCAGACTGCTGAGACACAATTAGCTCCTAGCAGGCTATAACTACCCCTCCCCCTTACTACAATAATTAATTAAATAATAACTGACACAACAACAATTTAACTTTTCCGTGGGTGGGGATCGGCCACAGCTTTATTTATAAAATTACTTATATAAATAACAATTTAACTGTAACAAAGACACCGATTGGCTTCTTACCAACCCGAGAGGTGCTGCCACACCGTCCTGTGTGGAGGTCTACCCCGGGTTGACCCTGCTTTCACCGTCTTCTTACCGCCACGGAGGAGCCCAGTTAGCCCTACACTGGGCTCCGACCCCCACCCAAGAGATACTGGATAGCCAACACCTGGGGCCACCTCAGCCCCCCGGACACACACAACACATTTCCTCTCCAGGAAATCCGCTCAATACATTTCCTCTCCAGGAAATCCGCCCAACACTTTTCCTCTCCAGGAAATCAGAGGTACCTGCCGCCAGGACCATTTTTTTTTTTTTTTTTTTTATTAAATAACTCGTGTGAACTCCACTCTCAGACTCGCCCATACAGCGAAGAGTGCCGCAGCACTCGTACCACCTTGTGGAAAGCCGCTCTCAAAACAAAAACACATATGGGAAAAATCAAACTGGGCAAAAATAGCAACACAACATGCAGATCGCCCGCGCCCCATGCACAGCGCTACCCTCTCTGGAAACCCAGCCACCCCCGCCGGCCCCGATACAAAAAGAGAGCAAATCCCGAACTCACAAAAACCCCATCCTATCAAAGAAAAGCCAAAACCCAAAACAGACAAAAAACCTGGAACTGAATAATCGGGGGCGGGGAGCAAAAGAAAAAGGGGGAGGGGCCCCACCACCGCCCAGGCAACAATAGGAGGACAATGGAAAAAACAGTCATCCGCGGACCCTCATGCAGCACAAGCTGCGTGACCCCGATCGCCTAAGCAGTCTCGGACCGACGGGCCTTTTTTTAAATTTATTTATTTATTTATTTTTTACTTTTTCCGTGAAACCACAAGATAGGCACCCAAAAACACAGACACCCAAGTCCCATGGAAGGGGACGAGGAGAAAGGAAGTGCCCCATCCACATAGCCCCGAAAAAAGCTAACGCAAAACCTCGGATCAGAGAAAACGACGCAAAAGCGACAACCAAAAAACCCGACCCGCAGCCGCCGCCAAGCGACCCAAAAACTGATAGGAAAAACCGGTCGCCGGCAGCAAGGCCACCCACTCACGGGCCCAGCCCCTAGGTATACACCAACCGCAAAACAGAAAAGAAAACACCCCCGCCATGTGCCATGCGGCAACCGCACCCCACTGGATCGCAGCACAGCGGGAAAGCCACCCAATTTTTTATTTTTTTTATTTATTTATTTATTTATTTTTATTAGCAGGTGATTCACATGAACAGGTGAAGATACCCAGCGTCACATACTAAGAATGTTATTTGGATTCACGGAGAACACCGTCCAAATCTCGAACCTCCTTAGAGAGGTGACACAGCAGTTAACGTCCGTTAACACAACCTATTAAAACGAAATAGGAAATCAAACATCAGAGCCTCGTAAGGTTACCACAAGGGGCATTCCAGGTATGAAAAACAAATCCCCTATCCACAGACCATTGGGAACCTCCGGGACCCTCCTCGGCTGTAGACATCCCGGCCTCCACACCAACACCAACCACTCGCAAGCGCCTTACCGTGAGTCGCAGGACCCACCAAAGCGGACCAAGAAATACACCACTCTGCACAATGACACATGGGCCAGCCACACAAGCAAACCTTCCAACTCCACCCAAGGGAGCAACCTCCGGAACCACTGCCAGAGAAAACGGGACAATGCATCAACACCCAGTACCGACCCCAAGGAGCATAGCCCCAAAATAACTCGTAACCCCAAACAGCGAAGAACTGGGTGCAACAAACCGAGCACAGGAAGAAAGCCGAAAAAGAGATAATAGCAGAGACAACGCCCCGAATGTCAGACCGACAACACACCACGATCACTCAAATCACACCCTAGAAAAGAAGAAAAGTATCACCAAATTAGAGCGCAACCAAGCGCAAAAGAGTCCTCTTGAGTCTGGCGCCTTAGACCGCTCGGCCATGTTTTAGAGGCCACGCCAACCCACACAGTACCGTTACAATTCTAGAACATGAGCTGCCGAAGCAAGCACCCAAAGTCCCACAACCAATACCAAGGGAAAAACGCATACAAAACCCAAGCATGGCAGAAACCCCCCGACTACTAAGACCCAGGGGTAAACCACCCCGCAGCACCACTGGGAAAACCAAACACCACACCAACAACCAACCAAACCAGCCACATCTGAGAACAGAGCAAGCTCCCCGTGAGCCGCAACCGGGGACTGAAAGCAGGCCTGTCCACTGCACAACTCACGAAAAAACCCCAAGCAACCGAAACGTCAGCCCTTAGCGCACCCGGGGCACATATGCAGGGGCACAGACACCACACACCCTCGGCAGCCAGAGACAACCTGCAGGAAAAAACTCCGCCCAGAACCATAGTCCCCGTGTAACATTCAGTAAATTAGCAAGGACCGGAACCAGGGCACCTACAAGCCCAGAGGAAACCAAAAACAGAATTTATTTTTTTTATTTTCTTTTTTTAAATTTATTTATTTATTTTTTTAAACTTTTGAACGCAATCACTCCCTAACCACAGGAAAGCAGCAGACCAACACCAACGCGGCATGCGGAAGCCATGCTAATCTTTACTGTATCGTTCCAATTATAACATACGTGCTGCCGAAGCGAGCACAAAATATGGAACACTTCACAAAGTTGCATGTCAGCCTTGCAGCAATAAACCACACCCCAACAAGCGTAGAGCACTGGAGAATCACCCTCCGGAATACCACCACGAAAAGAACTCACAAGGGTGGACAAACGGCTACTCAAGCGAAACCTACCCACTGAAGACTCAAGCAAAATCTACCCACCGCCACATCAGCTAAAGCACCCAGCACAACATACAGGAGTCGCAGCGGAGAGAGACTACAACCAAGATGGAGAGATAAACCAAACAAAGGGGGACCAAAAGAAACAAAACCGTAACTCGGTGGCAACCATTGATCCAGGATAAGGAACAAGCCTCGGGAGCAAAGTCCGCCAAACCCCGGCCACCCAGAGTTTAAGGCCAAAAGACCACTCACCCAAGTGCACACCGCGCAAGATGAAACCCTACCAAAGCACCCCGTCAAGAAGAGACTTACCCAACTCACCACCAGAGACCAAAACAGACATACATCCATATCCGAGCCCCAAACACAACAAACACACGGGAACAAAAGGACGAACACTAAACAGAACGTAGCCATAAGCACACAAACCGGGGAAGGGGCCAAGCCCCACAGCAGAACACTCACCAATTCCAGAAGATGGAGAAGCACAACAGCTGGAGGGAGCACGCTGGAGACCGCCGGGTAGCAAGCACTCGGCCGCCGCCCGAAACGGTGCTGGAAACCATGCCGGGAAACCAACAGTAGAGGACTCCGAGGCACTGTATGAGGCAGAGGAGGATGAGGGAGAACCACTGCGGGAAGAACCGAAACACCTACTTCCTGCAGGTGAGCAGAAGGTCCAAAAATAAATAAATAAATAAAAAATAATAAATAAATAAATAAATAAAAACGCCGCCTCCCAGGGCCAGAGCGAGAGCGGCGACGAATAAGTCTATGCTCCCATCCGGCCCCAGAGGGGGAAGAGCAACATGAAATCAGGGGAGCACTCCCTACCCCTCCACGGGGGGCACTGGAGAGGCAGGAGGAAGAAGGACAGCAGCGGCAGCAGGGGGGGGGGAAGGGGGGGTTGGGAACTTGGGACGGGGAGGTAATTAGGGAGGCGGGGGGGGGGGGGGGCGTGGCTGCAAGGATATGGGGAGCACTAGAAAAGCAGAGGGAGATAAGGGGGGGGGGGGGGCGCTAGTGTGGTGGGGGTAAGGAGCTGGGTAAATGAGTGGGGACGATATGAGGGCTCATACAGTTTGCGCCGTGATCAGAAGTCGTACGTGGTACCAGCGTCATTTTGATCAGATGATGAGATCACTGTTTATACATATTTACAGTACAAAAAGCGATCAAAAACACGCTAATTAGGACTGTGAAATATGTTTATTCAATTATTTATATTTGTAGCTATTTATGTATCGTATTTATTTAATAATTTATTATTTTTTAATTATTATTTTTTAATTATTATAATTTAATTTTTTTTATATGTATTAAATTATCTATTTTATATATTTTTTTTTTATTTTTTTTTTATTTTTTTTTTTATATATATTTATTTATTTATTTATTTATTTATTTTTTTTGCACATACGCCATAGACGGAGCGCTTCAATTGATTATATATTGTTATATTTCGGTCATGTACGCACGTGGCGATACCAAATATGTGTGTGTTTGTTACAATATACAGTACTTAATTTATGTGCACACACACACATATACATATATATATATATATATATATACACATATACATACATATATACACATATATACATACAAACTTTTATTGAAAGGGTTAAACTTAACTGTTGAAATCTTTTTTTTTTTTTTTTTTGCACTGACATAGCTCCCACAGGGGGCTATAACGCTGCACTCACTGAACCTGACACTGATCACTTGCCATGTATTAACATGGCAACGATCAGTGCTAACAACGATCGATTGCTTAAGCCTGAATTTCAGGCTTGTAGCAATCAATCACGAGCGGACGCGCAGGAGGCAGGTGAGTGACCCTCCTGCTGCGTCCCAGCTGATCGGGACATCGCGATTTTATCGCGATGGTCCCGATCAGCCCGACTGAGCAGCCGGGATGCTTGCAATGTCACTTTCAGACGTGGCGATCAACCTTGATCGCCACGTCTAAAGATGCAATGCCGGACATCTGCCCGATCGGCGATGTCCGGCATAGCATGAGTCCTGGTTGCTAATAGCAACCGGGACTCACGGCTATGATGCACGCTCGCCTTAGGAGCGCGCATTACAGCTGGGGACGCGCAAATGGACGTTAATAAACGTCCATTTGCGCAGGAAAAAAGGGGGGTTAAGCCAGCAGCAGCCACCCAGGGGCCGCCCCCTCCAGAGACGGAGGGGACAACAGGGGAAGGGGACAACAGGGGGGGGGGGGACAAGAAGGAAACCAGAGCATGCTCATAAGGAGCATGCCTGGGGAGAGGGATGAAGGTACAGGCAGGGGAGAGGGCTCGGGACAGGGAAGAGGGCAAAAAGAGCGGGTGGGACAGGCCGCACAGGGACTACAGGGGAAAGGAGAGCGGGACTGAGGAGAGGTCCGCCAGCCTCCCGAACCCAAAGCCGGTGCAACAGGAGGGGAGGCCAGCTCAGCCACAAGCGAGCATGCCAGCCCTCACCCTCCTGCTCCATCCAGGCCATAAATAAGGGGCAGTAACATACCAACCAGCAGACAAAACTCTGGGTCCTGGGCAGATTGAGGGGGGAAGGGAGGCACCACAGCTATAAATACCCAGGGGAGGGCCCCTGAAAGCCCGGGAAACTATTGAACCCCTGATTGGTGCACTCCTTCCCCCCACCCATGGGACATACCACTATAGCCACTGGCAAGTTTTACAGGTGGGGGGAGGGGGCTAAAACATTGCCTGTATATTTCTTAACCCCTTACTGCTCACCAGTCAGGGGGCAAGCTAGTTATGCACAGCTTGCCCCTCCATGTCAGGAATTGTCCAGAGCAGGGGAAAATTCCCATAACAAACATATGCTGCTCTGGACAGTTCCTAAAATGGACAGAGATGTCAGCAGAGAGCACCGTGGTCGTGACAGAAAAGAAATCCAAAAAGGAAATAATTTCCTCGGTAGTATACAGCCGCTAAGAAGTACTGGAAGGATTAAGACTTTTAAATAGAAGTAATTCGCACATCTGTTTAACTTTCTGGCACCAGTTGATTTAAAAAAAAAACCAAAAAAAAATGTAATGTCCATATGTAACACCAAAACAAACTGTATATGAAAAATAATGTAGATGCAAAATCATAGAATGTTGCAGAAACTTGTAATACCTGTAATGCCCGTTTATTTCTTTTTTGTATTTTTCAGTTTAGGTGTGTATTCACGCATGTCACGATGCCGGCTGGCAGGTAGTGGATCCTCTGTGCCAGAGAGGGATTGGCGTGGACCGTGCTAGTGGACCGGTTCTAAGCCACTACTGGTTTTCACCAGAGCCCGCCGCAAAGCGGGATGGTCTTGCTGCGGCGGTAGTGACCAGGTCGTATCCACTAGCAACGGCTCACCTCTCTGGCTGCTGAAGATAGGCGCGGTACAAGGGAGTAGGCAGAAGCAAGGTCGGACGTAGCAGAAGGTGGGGGCAGGCAGCAAGGATCGTAGTCAGGGGCAACAGCAGAAGGTCTGGAAACACAGGCTAGGAACACACAAGGAACGCTTTCACTGGCACTAAGGCAACAAGATCCGGCAAGGGAGTGCAAGGGAAGTGAGGTAATATAGGGAAGTGCACAGGTGATTACCCTAATTGGAACCACTGCGCCAATCAGCGGCGCAGTGGCCCTTTAAATCGCAGAGACCCGGCGCGCGCGCGCCCTAGGGAGCGGGGCCGCGCGCGCCGGGACAGAACAGACGGGGAGCGAGTCAGGTAGGGGAGCCGGGGTGCGCATCGCGAGCGGGCGCTACCCGCATCGCGAATCGCATCCCGGCTGGCAGCGGGATCGCAGCGCCCCGGGTCAGAGGACGTGACCGGAGCGCTGCAGCGGAGAGAGAGAAGCGAGCGCTCCGGGGAGGAGCGGGGACCCGGAGCGCTCGGCGTAACAGTACCCCCCCCCTTGGGTCTCCCCCTCTTCTTAGAGCCTGAGAACCTGAGGAGCAGACTTTTGTCTAGGATGTTGTCCTCAGGTTCCCAGGATCTCTCTTCAGGACCACAACCCTCCCAGTCCACTAAAAAAAAATTTTTTCCTCTGACCTTTTTGGCAGCTAAGATTTCCTTGACCGAGAAGACGTCCGAGGAGCCGGAAACAGGAGTGGGAGGAACAGATTTGGGAGAAAAACGGTTGAGGATGAGTGGTTTGAGAAGAGAGACGTGAAAGGCATTAGGGATACGAAGAGAAGGAGGAAGAAGAAGTTTATAAGAGACAGGATTAATTTGACACAAAATTTTGAAAGGACCAAGATAGCGTGGTCCCAACTTGTAGCTAGGGACACGGAAGCGGACATATTTAGCGGAGAGCCATACCTTGTCTCCAGGGGAAAAAACGGGGGGAGCTCTTCTTTTCTTATCCGCGAACCTCTTCATGCGTGAAGAAGCCTGTAAGAGAGAATTTTGGGTCTCTCTCCATATAATGGAAAGGTCACGAGAAATTTCATCCACAGCGGGCAGACCAGAGGGCAAGGGGGTAGGGAGGGGGGGAAGAGGGTGACGGCCGTACACCACGAAAAATGGGGATTTGGAGGAAGATTCAGAGACCCTGAAGTTATACGAGAATTCGGCCCATGGAAGGAGATCTGCCCAGTCATCCTGGCGGGAGGAAACAAAATGTCGCAAATAATCACCCAAGATCTGGTTAATTCTTTCTACTTGTCCATTGGACTGGGGATGATATGCAGAGGAAAAATTTAATTTAATCTTGAGTTGTTTACAGAGAGCCCTCCAGAATTTAGACACGAATTGGACACCTCTATCCGAGACAATCTGCGTAGGCAACCCGTGAAGACGAAAAATGTGTACAAAAAATTGTTTAGCCAACTGAGGCGCAGAAGGAAGACCAGGAAGAGGGATGAAATGTGCCATTTTGGAGAATCGATCAACGACCACCCAAATAACAGTGTTGCCACGGGAAGGGGGTAAATCAGTAATAAAATCCATACCAATCAGAGACCAAGGCTGTTCGGGGACAGGCAGAGGATGAAGAAAACCAGCGGGCTTCTGGCGAGGAGTCTTATCCCGGGCACAGATAGTGCAGGCTCGCACAAAGTCCCCAACATCCGTCTCCAGAGTCGGCCACCAATAGAAGCGGGAGATGAGTTGCACAGATTTCTTGATGCCCGCATGACCTGCGAGATGGGAGGAGTGACCCCATTTGAGGATTCCGAGGCGTTGGCGTGGAGAAACAAAGGTCTTTCCTGGAGGAGTCTGCCTGATGGAGGCAGGAGAAGTGGAGATCAGGCAGTCAGGTGGAATGATGTGTTGCGGAGGGAGATCAACTTCTGAGGCATCCGAGGAACGAGAGAGAGCATCGGCCCTAATGTTCTTATCGGCAGGACGAAAGTGAATCTCAAAATTAAATCGGGCAAAGAACAGAGACCACCGGGCCTGGCGAGGATTCAGCCGTTGGGCAGACTGGAGGTAGGAGAGGTTCTTGTGGTCGGTGTAGATAATAACAGGAAATCTTGATCCCTCCAGCAGATGCCTCCATTCCTCAAGTGCTAATTTAATGGCTAGAAGCTCTCGATCCCCGATGGAGTAGTTCCTCTCCGCTGGAGAGAAGGTCCTAGAGAAAAAACCACAAGTGACAGCATGCCCGGAAGAATTTTTTTGTAGAAGAACAGCTCCAGCTCCCACTGAGGAGGCATCAACCTCCAATAGGAAGGGTTTGGAAGGGTCAGGTCTGGAGAGCACGGGAGCCGAAGAAAAGGCAGACTTGAGTCGTTTAAAGGCGTCTTCTGCTTGAGGAGGCCAGGACTTGGGATCAGCATTTTTTTTGGTTAAAGCCACGATAGGAGCCACAATGGTAGAAAAATGTGGAATAAATTGCCTGTAATAATTGGCGAACCCCAAAAAGCGTTGGATAGCACGGAGTCCGGAGGGGCGTGGCCAATCTAAGACGGCAGAGAGTTTGTCTGGATCCATCTGTAGTCCCTGGCCAGAGACCAAATATCCTAGAAAAGGAAGAGATTGGCATTCAAACAGACATTTCTCAATTTTGGCATAGAGTTGGTTGTCACGAAGTCTCTGAAGAACCATACGGACATGCTGGCAGTGTTCTTCTAGATTGGCAGAAAAAATTAGGATATCGTCCAGATATACAACAACACAGGAGTATAACAGATCACGAAAAATTTCATTGACAAAGTCTTGGAAGACGGCAGGGGCATTGCACAGTCCAAAGGGCATGACCAGATACTCAAAGTGTCCATCTCTGGTGTTAAATGCCGTTTTCCACTCGTCCCCCTCTCTGATGCAGATGAGGTTATAGGCGCCTCTTAAGTCCAATTTAGTGAAGATGTGGGCACCTTGGAGGCGATCAAAGAGTTCAGAGATGAGGGGTAAGGGGTAGCGGTTCTTAACCGTGATTTTATTAAGACCGCGGTAGTCAATGCAAGGACGTAGGGAGCCATCTTTTTTGGACACAAAGAAAAATCCGGCTCCGGCAGGAGAGGAGGATTTACGGATAAAGCCCTTTTTTAGATTCTCCTGGACGTATTCGGACATGGCAAGAGTCTCTGGGGCAGAGAGAGGATAAATTCTGCCCCGGGGTGGAGTAGTGCCCGGGAGGAGGTCGATAGGGCAATCATAAGGCCTGTGAGGAGGTAGAGTCTCAGCTTGTCTTTTGCAGAAAACATCCGCGAAGTCCATATAGGCCTTAGGGAGACCGGTTACTGGAGGAACCACAGAGTTACGGCAAGGGTTACTGGGAACCGGTTTTAGACAGTTCTTGGAACAAGAGGACCCCCAACTCTTGATCTCCCCAGTGGACCAATCCAGGGTTGGGGAATGAAGTTGAAGCCAGGGAAGTCCAAGGAGAATTTCCGAGGTGCAATTGGGGAGGACCAAAAGTTCAATCCTCTCATGATGAGATCCGATGCTCATAAGAAGGGGCTCCGTGCGGAAACGTATGGTACAGTCCAATCTTTCATTATTTACACAATTGATGTAGAGGGGTCTGGCGAGACTGGTCACCGGGATGTTGAACCTGTTGACGAGAGAGGCCAAAATAAAATTTCCTGCAGATCCAGAGTCCAAGAAGGCCACTGTAGAGAAGGAGAAGGCAGAGGCAGACATCCGCACCGGCACAGTAAGACGTGGAGAAGCAGAGTAGACATCAAGGACTGTCTCGCCTTTGTGCGGAGTCAGCGTACGTCTTTCCAGGCGGGGAGGACGGATAGGACAATCCCTCAGGAAGTGTTCGGTACTAGCACAGTACAGGCAGAGGTTCTCCATACGGCGTCGTGTCCTCTCTTGAGGTGTCAGGCGAGACCGGTCGACCTGCATAGCCTCCACGGCGGGAGGCACAGGAACAGATTGCAGGGGACCAGAGGAGAGAGGAGCCGAGGAGACGAAACGCCTCGTGCGAACAGAGTCCATATCTTGGCGGAGTTCCTGACGCCTTTCAGAAAAACGCATGTCAATGCGAGTGGCTAGGTGAATAAGTTCATGTAGATTAGCAGGAATTTCTCGTGCGGCCAGAACATCTTTAATGTTGCTGGATAGGCCTTTTTTGAAGGTCGCGCAGAGGGCCTCATTATTCCAGGACAATTCTGAAGCAAGTGTACGGAATTGTACGGCATACTCGCCAACGGAAGAATTACCCTGGACCAGGTTCAACAGGGCAGTCTCAGCAGAAGAGGCTCGGGCAGGTTCCTCAAAGACACTTCGGATTTCCGAGAAGAAGGAGTGTACAGAGGCAGTGACGGGGTCATTGCGGTCCCAGAGCGGTGTGGCCCATGACAGGGCTTTTCCGGACAGAAGACTGACTACGAAAGCCACCTTAGACCTTTCAGTGGGAAACAGGTCCGACATCATCTCCAGATGCAGGGAACATTGGGAAAGAAAGCCACGGCAAAACTTAGAGTCCCCATCAAATTTATCCGGCAAGGATAAGCGTATCCCAGGAGCGGCCACTCGCTGCGGAGGAGGTGCAGGAGCTGGCGGAGGAGATGACTGCTGAAGCTGTGGTAGTAACTGTTGTAGCATAACGGTCAGTTGAGACAGCTGTTGGCCTTGTTGCGCTATCTGTTGTGACTGCTGGGCGACCACCGTGGTGAGGTCAGCGACAACTGGCAGAGGAACTTCAGCGGGATCCATGGCCGGATCTACTGTCACGATGCCGGCTGGCAGGTAGTGGATCCTCTGTGCCAGAGAGGGATTGGCGTGGACCGTGCTAGTGGACCGGTTCTAAGCCACTACTGGTTTTCACCAGAGCCCGCCGCAAAGCGGGATGGTCTTGCTGCGGCGGTAGTGACCAGGTCGTATCCACTAGCAACGGCTCACCTCTCTGGCTGCTGAAGATAGGCGCGGTACAAGGGAGTAGGCAGAAGCAAGGTCGGACGTAGCAGAAGGTCGGGGCAGGCAGCAAGGATCGTAGTCAGGGGCAACAGCAGAAGGTCTGGAAACACAGGCTAGGAACACACAAGGAACGCTTTCACTGGCACTAAGGCAACAAGATCCGGCAAGGGAGTGCAAGGGAAGTGAGGTAATATAGGGAAGTGCACAGGTGATTACCCTAATTGGAACCACTGCGCCAATCAGCGGCGCAGTGGCCCTTTAAATCGCAGAGACCCGGCGCGCGCGCGCCCCGGGACAGAACAGACGGGGAGCGAGTCAGGTAGGGGAGCCGGGGTGCGCATCGCGAGCGGGCGCTACCCGCATCGCGAATCGCATCCCGGCTGGCAGCGGGATCGCAGCGCCCCGGGTCAGAGGACGTGACCGGAGCGCTGCAGCGGAGAGAGAGAAGCGAGCGCTCCGGGGAGGAGCGGGGACCCGGAGCGCTCGGCGTAACAACGCACTAGTATGTTCACAGCAGTTTGCTATTCTCCCTGGATAGGGAATGGTTAATGCTCTGAATGAATGAGAACTCGGGTGTGTCTATTTATTATGTCATCCAGATATCTCAGTATAGATCACACTAGGTCTTAGTCCTGAAATCCACTTCGATTGCGAGTTATAAGCCAGTGAAGTACTGCCAGTAGCACATGGGATAAAGTTAAAAAAGGGCACACTCACCTGTTAAACCTTACCACCATATAGGTCTTTTGTTATGCGCTGATCTAGTGGCTTCAACAGTGTCACCATTAAATAGGTTATTCAGGGATAGAATAATAGCTAATTTCTCCCAAAAAAAAACTAACAAACACACCACACCTGTCTTCATGTTGTTTTTGGTATTACAACTTGGCTCCATTAACTTCAATAGAACTGAGCTGCTGTTAGAATCACCGCAGTTGACTGGAACTCAGGAGGTAGTAGATCCACTGGACCTGTGTGGCTGATGATGTGGGCGGTGCCAGGGAGCAGAGTTTAAGGTGCAGCTGGTTTTCACCAGAGCCCGCCACAAAGCGGGATGGTCTTGCTGTGGCGGCACCCAGGTCGCTACCCCTGGCACGACTCAACCACACAGGTGGCTGAGGTGAAGCGAGGCACAGAAGGGATGAGACAGGACGTAGTCAGGATTGCTAGAGGTAAGGGCAGGCGGCACAGGAGCGAAGTCAGGAACGTAGCAGTAGGTTAATAAGCAGGCGGGAAGGAACACGGTCAGGTCACGGAATGCAAGGTCTGGTACACGGCAAGGAAACACAGAATAACGCTTTATCTAAGGCACTGCGGCAAACATAGATCCGGAAGAGGTATCTGGGAGGTGCAGAAACTTATAACCGAGGAACAGGTGATTACGGGCGTACTGGCCCTCTAAATTTAAGATCTCCGGTGCACGCGCACCCTAGGAGGCGGGGGCACACGCGCTGGAGCTGAGAGACGGAGGCAGAGGGCGAAGGTGAGTGACGGGCTGAAACTTGGATACGGGCGCATCCCGCGATGCGAACCCCAGCCCCATCAGCTGGGGACATGAGAGGGGAGATGCGCTCACGGCCATCATGCCTGGCCGGAGTGCAGTGTGTAATAGCTGCAATACAATACACAACCTGAGGACAGGGGTAGGGTTGTTTTTTTTGGAAGAAATCAGCTCTGTTTTTCTAATAAAGTAGTTGACTGCAGCATTTACATACCTATTTGGCTTGATATTGCTGCTGGCCTACAGAGCAAAGACACTGGAGTGACAGATGATTTAAGGGGTGAGTAATATGTTAGGCTCTGTTCACATCTGTGTTGAAGGCCCCTTTATAGATTCCATCGTACTTGATGGAATTCCATTGGTGTCAACCAAACTGCGTCAGTGAATTAAAATAGCCTAAGGTAAAAAGGGAGTTAAACAGGTTTTCTTAAGACAATCTTGGCTGGGTTTAAATTTGATGAGAAATTTTAACCAAATGTTGGTCTTGGTCCAGAACACTAGTGTCTCCTATCGGGGGGGGGGGGGGGGGGGGGGTGAAATGGTCGTGAAACCTGCGGTGTCCTGATAATGTGGCAAGGGTGCTTACACATGCTGCATAGTTACATAGTTCATAGGGTTAAAAAGAGGCAAGAGTCCATCAAGTTCAACATATAACCCTACTGTGCTGATCCAGAAACAAACTTTGAGGCAGATGCCAATTGCCTCATACCAGGGGAACATATATTTTTTCTCAACTCAAAATATGTGTTACGCCGAGCGCTCCGGGTCCCCGCTCCTCCCCGGAGCGCTCGCAGCGTTCTCTCATTCGCAGCGCCCCGGTCAGACCTGCTGACCGGGTGCGCTGCGATATTACTCCCAGCCGGGATGCGATTCGCGATGCGGGACGCGCCCGCTCACGATGCGCATCTCGGCTCCCGTACCTGACCCGTTCCCCGTCTGTGTTGTCCCGGCGCGCGCGGCCCCGCTCCTTAGGGCGCGCGCGCCGGGTCTCTGCGATTTAAAGGGCCACTGCGCCACTGATTGGCGCAGCAGGCCTAATCAGTATCCTCACCTGTGCACTCCCTACTTATACCTCACTTCCCCTGCACTCCCTCGCCGGATCTTGTTGCCATTGTGCCAGTGAAAGCGTTTCCTTGTGTGTTCCTAGCCTGTGTTCCAGACCTCCTGCCGTTGCCCCTGACTATGATCCTTGCTGCCTGCCCTGACCTTCTGCTACGTCCGACCTTGCTCTTGTCTACTCCCTTGTACCGCGCTTATCTCAGCAGTCAGAGAGGTTGAGCCGTTGCCGGTGGATACGACCTGGTTGCTACCGCCGCTGCAAGACCATCCCGCTTTGCGGCGGGCTCTGGTGAATACCAGTAGCAACTTAGAACCGGTCCACCGACACGGTCCACGCCAATCCCTCTCTGGCACAGAGGATCCACCTCCAGCCAGCCGAATCGTGACAGTAGATCCGGCCATGGATCCCGCTGAGGTCCCGCTGCCAGTTGTCGCCGACCTCACCACGGTGGTCGCCCAGCAGTCGCAACAGATAGCGCAACAAGGCCACCAGCTGTCTCAACTGACCGTGATGCTACAGCAGCTACTACCACAGCTTCAGCAATCATCTCCTCCGCCAGCTCCTGCACCTCCTCCGCAGCGAGTGGCCGCTTCCAGCCTCCGATTATCCTTGCCGGATAAATTTGATGGGGACTCTAAGTTTTGCCGTGGTTTTCTTTCACAATGTTCCCTGCATTTGGAGATGATGTCGGACCAGTTTCCAACTGAAAGGTCTAAGGTGGCTTTCGTAGTCAGCCTTCTGTCTGGGAAAGCCCTGTCATGGGCCACACCGCTCTGGGACCGCAATGATCCTGTCACTGCCTCTGTACACTCCTTCTTCACGGAGATTCAAAGTGTCTTTGAGGAACCTGCCCGAGCCTCTTCTGCCGAGACAGCCCTGCTGAACCTGGTCCAGGGTAATTCTTCTGTTGGCGAGTACGCCATCCAATTCCGTACTCTTGCCTCCGAATTATCCTGGAATAACGAGGCCCTCTGCGCGACCTTTAAAAAAAGCCTATCCAGTAACATTAAAGATGTGCTGGCCGCACGAGAAATTCCTGCTAACCTGCATGAACTTATTCATCTTGCCACCCGCATTGACATGCGTTTTTCCGAAAGGCGTCAGGAGCTCCGCCAGGATATGGACTTTGTTCGCACGAGGCGGTTTCTCTCCCCGGCTCCTCTCTCCTCTGGTCCTCTGCAATCCGTTCCTGTGCCTCCCGCCGTGGAGGCTATGCAAGTTGACCGGTCTCGCTTGACACCTCTAGAGAGGACACGACGCCGCATGGAGAACCTTTGCCTGTACTGTGCCGGTACCGAACATTTCTTGAAGGATCGTCCTATCCGTCCTCCTCGCCAGGAAAGACGCACGCTGACTCCGCACAAAGGTGAGACAGCTCTTGATGTGAACTCTGCTTCTCCACGTCTTACTGTGCCTGTGTGGATGTCTTCTTCTACCTTCTCCTTCTCTGCTATGGCCTTCTTGGATTCCGGAGCTGCAGGAAATTTTATTTTGGCCTCTCTCATCAACAGGTTCAACATCCCGGTGACCAGTCTCGCCAGACCCCTCTACATCAACTCTGTTAATAATGAAAGATTGGACTGTACCGTGCGTTACCGCACGGAACCTCTCTTAATGTGCATCGGACCCCATCACGAAAAAATTTAATTTTTGGTCCTCTCTAACTGCACTTCAGAAATTCTTCTTGGATTACCGTGGCTTCAACGCCATTCCCCAACCCTTGATTGGACCACAGGGGAAATCAAGAACTGGGGTACTTCTTGCCACAAGGACTGTCTTAAACTGGCTCCCAGTACTCACAGTCAAGACCCTGTAGTTCCCCCGGTATCTGGTCTTCCTAAGGCCTATCTGGACTATGCTGATGTTTTTTGCAAAAAACAAGCAGAGACTTTGCCTCCTCACAGGCCTTATGACTGTCCTATTGACCTCCTCCCTGGTACTACTCCACCCCGGGGCAGAATCTATCCTCTGCCTGCTCCGGAAACCCAAGCCATGTCGGAATACATCCAGGAGAACTTAAAAAAGGGGTTTATCCGCAAGTCCTCCTCTCCTGCCGGAGCTGGATTTTTTTTTGTCTCCAAAAAAGATGGTTCCCTACGCCCTTGCATTGATTACCGCGGACTTAATAAAATCACGGTAAAAAACCGCTACCCCCTACCTCTTATCTCGGAACTCTTTGACCGCCTATGAGGCGCCCACATCTTCACCAAGCTGGACTTAAGAGGTGCTTATAATCTCATCCGCATCAGGGAGGGGGACGAATGGAAGACTGCATTTAACACCAGAGATGGACACTTTGAGTATCTGGTTATGCCCTTTGGCCTTTGCAACGCCCCTGCCGTCTTCCAAGACTTTGTAAATGAAATTTTTCGTGATCTTCTATATACCTGTGTTGTGGTTTACCTGGACGATATTCTGATTTTTTCTGCCAACTTAGAAGAACACCGCCAGCATGTCCGCATGGTTCTTCAGAGACTTCGGGACAATCAACTTTATGCCAAAATGGAAAAATGTCTCTTTGAATGTCAGTCTCTTCCTTTCCTAGGATACTTAGTCTCTGGCCAGGGACTACAAATGGACCCAGATAAACTATCTGCCGTATTAGATTGGCCACGCCCCTCCGGACTCCGTGCTATCCAACGTTTTTTGGGGTTCGGCAATTATTACAGACAATTTATTCCACACTTTTCCACTATTGTGGCTCCTATCGTGGCTCCAACCAAGAAAAACGCCAATCCTAAGTCCTGGTCTCCTCAAGCGGAAGACGCATTTAAACATCTCAAGTCTGCCTTTTCTTCTGCTCCCGTACTCAGCAGACCTGACCCATCTAAACCCTTCTTATTGGAGGTAGACGCCTCCTCAGTGGGAGCTGGAGCAGTTCTTCTACAAAAAAATTCTTCCGGGCATGCTGTTTTTTTTCTAGGACCTTCTCTCCGGCGGAGAAAAACTACTCCATTGGTGATCGAGAATTACTGGCCATAAAATTGTCGCTTGAGGAATGGAGGCACCTGCTGGAGGGATCCAAATATCCAGTTATTATATACACTGACCACAAGAATCTCTCTTATCTCCAGTCTGCCCAACGACTGAACCCTCGCCAGGCTAGGCGGTCATTGTTCTTTGCCCGTTTTAACTTTGAAATCCATTTTCGCCCTGCTGACAAGAACATTAGGGCTGATGCCCTCTCTCGTTCTTCAGATGCCTCTGAAGTGGAAGCCTCTCCGCAACACATCATTCCTCCGGACTGTCTGATCTCCACTTCTCCAGCTTCCATCAGACAAACTCCTCCAGGCTCTGGTGAAAACCAGTAGCAACTTAGAACCGGTCCACCGACACGGTCCACGCCAATCCCTCTCTGGCACAGAGGATCCACCTCCAGCCAGCCGAATCGTGACAATATGGCAGTCACAATACATTATTGGATTAGCGCCCTGTCTCCACAAATCTATTAACCATTACTTGTAATATATTTTATGAAGAAAAGAGTTCCACTGCTCTTAAAGGGGTTCTCCCTTGTTTATACTGTTTTTTGTTATTATTTTTGTGTGTTATGTGTGTATAAGTATGTGTTTTTTTTATGTGTGCTGTGATTATGTATATATGTATTTTCTTACCTTTTGTGAAGATCCGGAAGCTGGCCCCTTTTTCTTCCAGTGGATCGCTGTGTACCTCGGCCTCCGCCATGTTGTGTTCGGTAAGTGGGATGTCGGGGGTGTGTTCTTGCTTCTGTCCTTCCTATCTTCTGATGGCCGAGGTGAATCTTTTCTTCCTGTTTCTTCCGTGGCTCAGCGACGAATCTGCGGCATCTTCTGGCGCATGCGCAGGTAGTTTGTTAGTTTTTTTTTTACCAATAAAGATTTTTTTGTCTAATTGACAAATTGTCTGTGCACGCGCAAGTACGCAAGTGCTACGCTAACAGCGTAGCGTACGTTAGGTCTACGCTAACAGCGTAGCTTCGCGCAAGCGCAGACAGTTTGTCAATTAGACAAAAAAAACTTTATTGGTAAAAAAAATAAAAAAATAACTACCTGCGCATGCGCCGAAAGAGGCTGCAGATTCGTCGCTGAGCCACGGAAGAAACAGGAAGAAAAGATTCGCCTCGAACATCAGAAGACAGGAAGGACAGAAGCAAGAACACACCCCCCGACATCCCACTTACCGAACACAACATGGCGGAGGCCGAGGTACACAGCAAGCCAGTGGAAGAAAAAGGGACCAGCTTCCGGATCTTCACAAAAGGTAAGAAAATACATATATACATAATCACAACACACATAAAAAAACACATACTGATACACACATAACACACAAACATAATAACAAAAAACAGTATAAACAAGGGAGAACCCCTTTAACTCCTTCAGGACGACCTGACACCCTACGCCCGGTCCCAGTGTTTAAATAGGGGTCACACCGGGTCGGTCCTGGCTGCTAACGATAGCCGGGACCCTGTGCTAATAGCGTGCGGCAACGATAAATAAAATCAATAATTCGCGATGTCCCGATCAGCTAGGACGCGAGCGGAGACCCCCTTACCTTGCTCCGTCGCGTCCGATCGGCATTTGATTGCTCCAAGCCTGAGCTACAGGCTTGAGCAATCGCGGCCCTATCTCGCTGATCCATGCAAAGCTATGGCTTTGCAGGGATCAGGGTAAAAGATCAGTGTGTGCAGTGTTATAGGTCCCTATGGGAGCTATAACACTGCAAAGAAAAAGTGAAAAAAAAGTTAACAAAGGTCATTTAACCCCTTCCCTAATAAAAGTTTGAATCACCCCCCTTTTCCCTTAAAAAAAAAAAAAAAAAGAATTGTGTTAATAAAAATAAACATATGTGGTATTGCCGTCTGCGGAAATGTCCGAACTATAAAAGTATATCATTAATTAAACCGCACAGTCAATGGCGTATGCACAAAAAAATTCCAAAGTCCAACATAGCGGATTTTTGGTCACTTTTTATAACATGAAAAAATTTATAAAAAGCGATTAAAGAGTCCGATCAATACAAAAATGGTATCGATAAAAACAAGAACATGGCGCAAAAAATTAGTCCTCATACCAGCCCGTACGTGGAAAAATAAAAAGTTATAGGGGTTAGAAGATGAGAATTTTTAACGTATAAATTTTCCTGCATGTAGTTATGATTTTTTTCCGAAGGAAGACAATATCCAACTTATATAAGTAGGGTATCATTTTAACCGTATGGACCTACAGAATAAAGATAAGGTGTTATTTTTACCGAAAAATGCACTGCGTAGAAACGGAAGCCCCCAAAAGTTACAAAATTAAATGTTTTCTTCTTTTTTCGCACAATTAATTTTTTTTCCGTTTCGCCGTGCATTTTTTGGTAAAATTACTAATGTCACTGCAAAGTTGAATTGGTGGTGCAAAAAATAAGCCATAATATGGAATTTTTTGTGCAAAATTGAAAGCGTTATGATTTTTAGAAGGTGATGAGGAAAAAATAAAAATGCAAAAACCTAAAAAAAAAAAACCTGCTTCCTTAAGTAAAAAATCTCTGTCTGTGATGATGGTGATATAAACGCTAGTGTTCCTCCAAAAAGTGTTGGAATAAAATCAAGCTCTGAGAAACCAGGGAGGAAATCAACAAGGGAGTTTAAATACCCACAATGCAAAGCGTTTTGTGGTATGACATCACTTCTTGATGCCTGAAGAAGTGATGTCACATCATGAAACGCATTGCATTGTGGGTAATTAAACTCCCTCATTGATTTCCTCCCCGGTTTCTAAGCACTTGATTTTATCCCAACAATTTTTGGAGGAACACTAGCATTGATATCATTGGACTTATGGTTGGGATGGGCGTTTCCTATATTATTCTACTGCCTTACGTTATACTTGACTTGCACAAACTAATTACGGTAAGCGCACTGCATAATTGAGCGCTATTCACATGTTGAAGTACTGCACCATGGAGCGCACTTCTTTTGTTTTGTGATAATGGTGAAACCTTTCCTCTAGACGTAGTTGATGCTCTCTTGTCATAGTTAGGTACATCTAATATAAAAGGCTGCCACATAGCCATCCACCAGTAGTAGAGCGATGAAGGTGCATATAACTTGGGGGGGAAAGTTGAGATTTGAACCTGAAATTTGATTACTGCTTTGGTGGATTAAACTTTGAGGGCATGTTCTCTCTCCTGTGAGATGCATTTACGGTATATATTATAAAATAAAGGAATAATAAAAAATTTGAAAAATCCGCTATTGTAAGTTCACGTACCGAGCACTTTGAAGCATGTAATGCTTGTTCTGCTTGTTATAAATTAACATTGCTAAAACTATTACTTAACAGCAGGGGGAGACATAAAGCCTAAAAATCAGTGCACTGTTTTATATTTTTTTCTGCCAATCACATTCACATATGGTTGGATATATGAGGAAGAGTAAAATACAACACATTGGGGTAATTTTATCATTGGATTTAACCTTTTTTTTTGGGTTGAGGGTGGAAAGTCGCAAAAGTTTTGTGTAAATCATTCAGATTCATAAAAAAAAAAAAACTTGGTTAGCTTTTCGCAGTGGACAATTATTAATTGCGCCTTTTTAAAATCATTGCAAAATTTTTGTGCATTCTCACTCCAGCCTGGACCATACTTAGAAAGTCCAATTTTCAAATTGCCGTCAGGCTCCGCTAAAGTGAGCTCCATCGGAACAATTTCTTTTTTTTGTCCACTAAACTCTGGAAAATTTCTGGATCCCCGACGGACCCCATTCAAGTCAATGGAATTCTTCAGGACCCGAATGTGGCCAAGTAGAGTCAGTTGTGCTACGACTCATTTTGGGACCGTTCAGCGCAAAACAAAAGAGCTGAATGGACCCAGAACGGGACGGAGCTCAACGGCAATTTGAACATAGCCTAAGCTACTTTGCTCAAGTATACATGTTGTACACTCAGGCAGACGGAGTAGAAAGAACCTGACTTAGGCTTGGTTCACACCATGTTCCGTTAAATACGGTTCCTGTATACGGCTGGGAGGAGGGGGGGCGGGGCTTATTTGCGGCACCCGCACTCAGCCGTATTCGGGAACCGTATTTAATGTATGTCAATGAGCCGACCGGAGTGAACCTCAGCCTCCGGTCGGCTTCGTTTTTGGCCGTATGCGGTTTCCCGACCACAGGCAAAAACGTGGTCGACCGCGTTTTTGCCTACGGTCGGGAAACCGCATATGGCCGAAAACGAAGCCGACCGGAGGCTGCGGTTCACTCAGGTCGGCTCATTGACATACATTAAATACGGTTCCCGAATACGGCTGAGTGCGGGTGCCGCGATTAAGCCCCGCCCCCCCTCCTCCCAGCCGTATACGGGAACCGTATTTAACAAAACGTGGTGTGAACCCAGCCTTACACAGAAAATTTACCTCATGTGTTTTACTTCATAAAATGTATTAATGTGTCTTCTTTATGTATGAAAACCACTAGGCAGTGTAAAAAGGTGTCCCATGTATGCAGCACCAAATGTGTTTTGTAGCATGTACCAAAGCTTTGTTTGGGGGGGGAATGCCAAGATCCCGTCAAAGGGCACAGATGAGGCGTCCTGGCTGTTCCAGCATGGTGTCATCTGTAACACACAGGATAGTAAGGGTACAACTCCGGAGCCTGCCCCATCGCTGCATTGTAACTGTATTTTGAGGTGCATAAAGTTGCTTCAAACCCTCATGTAAAGTTACATAAAGGTTTAGGACTAAGTTACCATTAAAAATAATAGTACAGAATGGAAACTGTCATTATGAAAAGTAAAGTGAAGACACATCTATCTTGTCTCTCCTTCATCCAACAGTGCTGCCACATTCCAACTATAAGAAGATCTTTAGCAGCCGGGTAAGATAAGCTTTTCTCACCCTGAGGGCACTTACAAGGAGAAGGTCATGTTGGCAGCCATAGTAAGCACATATCTCCAATTCAAAACTTTTGGAATGTAGACTGCCTGTAGCTTCACAACACTGCATTAGTCGTGTGGTTATTGTGTCACGCCTCTAGAGAATATTGTATAAATTCAATGTCTGGGTCTACCAAAGCTTGCCGCTCAGGAACATTTAAGTTGTTTGATGGCCAGGGAACATTAGAAAGGGATTTCCACCTTGGCAAAACAACTAGCTCCAGTTACAAACAGCCTCTCTTGGGACAGTCTGTGTATTTCCATCTGCTTACTCATCACTTTGATGCTCATGTGACCGAGTAGCACAACTAACTCAGCATATTGTAGGTCCCTGGTTCTTTTCCTGGAGTTTGCCCTGTTCCAATAAGGATGATTATCTCTCTCACAGAATGAAATATTCAGAGGAAGCTCTGGGGTAGGCCAGACAATAAAAGTTTGAATCACCCCCCTTTTCCTATTTAAAATAAATAAATAAATGTAACAAAAAATAAACAGTGTGTATCACTGCGGCGTGTGTAAATGTCCGAACTTTTTTTTTCAATTTTGCCCAACAAATATTTTTGTAGTGGTTGTGATTGATGTGATTACAAAGTAAAATTAGTGGTACAAAAAACAAGACCTATAGGTCTATAGGTGGAAAATTGAAAGCATTAGGATTTTTAGAAGGTGTGGAGGAAAAAACATAAATGCAAATCTGAAAAAACCTGATGTCCTTAAGGGCTTAATAAAATATTTATGGTATGTTGTATAGCAGATATAGATTGTAAATATTCACATAAAAACTTGTCCCCAATTGGGCCTTCCATTTCCATCTTCCACACTCATAGTAGATCTAACCCACACAGGCAACAGTATATAACATATAAACTTATGCCATGTGTTTCTTTGGTTAAATGTGCAAATGTTGCCAGTGAAACTGACCAAACACGAAAATGAAACAGCACCCTGCAGGCACTAAAATGTAATATTTGTGTTTTCTGTCATTGCATTACTGCTATATCTATATATATATATATGAAACTCAACGTGTGTGTATGTATGTATGTATGTATGTATGTGTGTGTGTATGTATATATGTATGTATATATGTATGTGTGTGTATGTATGTATGTGTGTGTATGTATGTGTGTGTGTGTATGTATGTATGTGTGTGTGTGTATGTATGTATGTGTGTGTGTGTATGTATGTATGTGTGTGTATGTATATATGTATGTGTGTGTGTGTATGTATGTATATATGTATATATGTATGTATGTATGTGTATGTATGTATGTATGTGTGTGTATATATGTATGTGTATGTATGTATGTATATATGTATGTATGTGTGTATGTATGTATGTATGTGTATGTATGTATGTATGTATATATGTATGTATGTATATATGTGTGTGTGTGTATGTATGTATATATGTATGTGTGTATGTATGTATGTGTATGTATGTATGTATATATGTATGTATGTATATATGTGTGTGTATGTATGTATATATGTATGTGCGTGTATGTATGTATATATGTATGTATGTGTATGTATGTGTGTGTATGTATGTATATATTCATGTATGTATGTGTGTGTATGTATGTATGTGTGTGTATGTATGTGTGTGTGTGTGTGTGTATGTATGTATGTATATGTGTGTGTGTATGTATGTATATATGTACGTATGTATGTTCCACAAAAACTTTCAAACAGCTAAAGATATTAACATGAAACTTGGCACACATGTTACTTATATGTCAACAACAAACATAGGATAGGTGATTTAACCCTTACTCACCCCCATTTGCCAGGGGCGGGGCTTATGTTTAAAGTCCCATGCAAGTCAATGGGAAATATATGTTAGGCTGCTTTCACACTATGAGGTTCTCCCGTTAATACACGTACGTTTGAAACATAATTATTAACACACGTTAAACAACCCCATTCAAGTCAATGGGTTTTTTCGTTTACCCTTTGTCACACGTTATAGCCCGTCATGACTAACGTACGTTAGTTGTTACCGGAAAAATAACGTGACATGCACAAATTTTTCGCGCGTCACAAGAAACGGGTATATTAACGTATGTTATTTTTAACATTGAAGTCTATGGCCGGACATACGTTAGAAAATACACCCGTTAATGCCCGTTGTTATAACAGACATTATTTTTACTGAGCATGCTCAGAAGAGGTGACATCAGTAGACTCCTACAGTGCTGAGGGACTACTACTACTACCATCATGGAACAGACTTGTTTCCATGCTGGGAGTAGTAATTCCCGACTGCAGGAGTCTGCCGGTGGCTGGGGAGGTTACATTAGTGTTTGTACTACTACTCCCATCATAGAACAGACTCTGTTCCATGATGGGGGTTGTAGTACGGGGCTGAGGGATTGATCGCACCGGGTCTCACTTCTGACACCCGATGCGATCAGAAGTTATTAAGCAGGGGAGCGGGCAGCATGCTCCGCAAACCTGCGATCACAATGTATTTTTTACTTTCATTTTTAAATTCCCTGCGGGGACCCCTGAATGGCCGGTACTGAGGAGCCAATCAGGGATCCCCCTGGGGTTTTAAAAATGGACAATGTGAGGGGACATATGTATAATAAAAGTGTTTATTCGGGGGGGGGCATAGAGCGCTATATATCTAGCCCCCGCCAGCGCATTAATAAAAATATGACCCCCGCCAGTCCATTTATAAGTATATATACCCCCGCCAGCGCATACTGTGACACTGCCAGCGCATTTATAAGTATATATCTAGCCCCCGCCAGCGCATACTGTGACCCTGCCAGCGCTTTTATAAGTATATCTCTATACCCCCCGCCAGCGCATACTGTGACCCTGCCAGCACGTTTATAACTATATCTATATATCCCCCGCCAGCGCATACTGTGACCCCGCCAGCGCATTTGGAACGTATTCAGCAGCGGCCTGGCTAGATGATCCTGACAGATATACTATTCATTCATAGCGCCATCAGCTGTATATGTAAATAGATGTGCCGGGGGGGGGCAGACATATAGCGTTATCTGCCCCCCACAGCGCTTCTATATACATATACAGCTGCCGGCGATATGAATGAATAGTATATCTGTCAGGTTCATCGTCCGGGGCGGCTGCTGGATGCGCTCCTGACATATATACTTGTCATATATAGCGCATTTGTACAGCATTATATATGACAAGTATATATGTCAGGAGCGCATCCAGCAGCCGCCCGGCCGATGATCCTGACAGATATACTATTCATTCATATCGCTGGCAGCTGTATATGTATATAGAAGCGCTGTGGGGGGCAGATAACGCTATATGTCTGCCCCCCCCCCCCCCCCCAGCACATCTATATACATATACAGCTGCCGGCGCTATGAATGAATAGTATATCTGTCAGGATCATCTAGCCGGGCCGCTGCTGAATACGTTCCGATAGGTATGGTTGTCACATATAGCTGCAATAGAAAATTAGGACAAACGCGCTGGCGGGGGTCACAGTATGCGCTGGCGGGGGCTAGATATATACTTATAAATGCGCTGGCGGGGTCACAGTATGCGCTGGCGGGGCTAGATATATACTTATAAATGGGCTGGCGGGGGTCATATTTTTATTAATGCGCTGGCGGCGGCTAGATATATAGCGCTTTATGCCCCCCCCCCCCATTTTTAAAACCCCAGGGGGATCCCTGATTGGGGTACCGGCCATTCAGGGATCCCCGCGGGGAATTTAAAAATGAAAGTAAAAAATGCATCGAGATCGCAGGGTTGCGGAGCATGCCGCCCGCTCCCCTGCTTAATAACTTCTGATCGCATCGGGTGTCAGAAGTGAGACCCGGAGCGATCAATCCCTCAGCCCCGTACTACAACCCCCATCATGGAACAGACTCTGTTCAATGATGGGAGTAGTAGTACAAACACTAATGTAGCCTCCCCAGCTGTTTGCAGACTTCCGCTGCTAGGGATTTACTACTCCCATCATGGAAACAAGTCTGTTCCATGATGGGAGTAGTAGTAGTCCTGGCTGTGGGAGTCTGTAGGGAGAGGTGTACAAACGTCCGATACATGACGGATGTTTTGTAGCATCCCTTAATTCACCCGTTATTAAACGTCTGTTAATAATACATAATAACACACGTTTATTAACGGGTGAGCTTCATAGTGTGAAAGCAGCCTTACCGCATAGCTTCCAAACGGCTGGAGATATTTCGGTAATACTTGGTCACATGTTACTTATATGTCCACTTAAAATATAGGATAGTTAATTTAACCCTCAACTACCCCCATTTGTGAGGGTCAGGGTTTTTTTTTTTTTAAGTCCCATGCAAATCAATGGGAAATGTATGTTCCCATATAATTTACGTTAGGCTGGAGCTATTTCATTACCTTGTACACATATTACGGGTCGGGATATGAGAACGGGATGGGAGGTCGGGATAGGAGGACGGGATATGAGGACGGGATAGGAGGTCTGGATAGGAGGTTGGGATAGGAGGTCTGGATAGGAGGTCAAGATAGGAGGTCAAGATATGAGGATGGGAAAGGAGATCGGGATAGGAGGACGGGATAGGAGGTTGAGATAGGAGGACGGGATAGGAGGACGGGATAGGAGGACGGGATAGGAGGACGGGATAGGAGGTCGGGATAGGAGGTCGGCATAGGAGGTCAGGATAGGAGCTCGAGATTGGAGGACGGGATAGGAGGTCAAGATAAGAGGACGGGATAGGAGGTCGAGGACGGGATAGGAGGTCGGGATAGGAGGACGGGATAGGAGGACGGGATAGGAGGTCGGGATATGAGGACGAGATATGAGGTTGGGATAGGAGGTCGGCATAGGAGGTCGGGAAAGGATGTCGGGATAGGAGGACAAGATAGGAGGACGGGATTGGAAGTCTGGATAGGAGGTTGGGATAGGAGGTCTGGATAGGAGGTCAAGATAGGAGGTCAAGATAGGAGGTCGAGATATGAGGACGGGAAAGGAGCTCGGGATAGAAGGTTGGGATAGGAGGACAGGATAGGAGGTTGAGATAGGAGGTCGAGATAGGAGGACGGGATAGGAGGTCGGGATAGGAGGTCAGGATAGGAGCTCAAGATTGGAGGACGGGATAGGAGGTCAAGATAGGAGGACGGGATAGGAGGTCGAGGACGGGATAGGAGGTCGGGATAGGAGGTCGCGATGTGGGGTTGGGATATGACAACAATATATGAGGACTGCATATGAAGTCAAAAGCTTCCTCCTTTGTTTATTTTCCTCCCCAAAAAGGATTAGGAAGGAAAAACCGGGCAACGCCGGGTACTCAGCTAGTTTACTATAAAATAAAACTTACAAGCAAGACCAGCTTGTTGGGAAGATGCCCCTTCCCACTCAATCAAACTGATTATTTATTTTTTTGTACCTGATTCTCCACTCCATTTTATTGGAAGCTTCCCATCTATCAGCCAATATCGCCCTTTGAAATTAGGCCACTGCCCGGTTTTTCCTTCCTAATCCTTTTTGGGGAGGAAAATAAACAAAGGAGGAAGCTTTTGACTTCATATGCAGTCCTCATATATTGTTGTCATATCCCAACCCCACATCCCGTCCTCCTATCCCGTCCTCCTATCTCGACCTCCTATACCGTCCTCCTATCCCTTCCTCCTATCCTATCCTCCTATCCCGACCTCCTATCCCGTCCTCCTATCCCGTCCTCCTATCTCAACCTCCTATCTCAACCTCCTATCCTGTCCTCCTATCCCGTTTTCCTATCCCATCCTCCTATCCCGCCCTCCTATCCCGTCCTCCTATCTCGACCTCCTAACCCGTCCTCCTATCCCGTCCTCCTATCCAGTCCTCCTATCCAGTCCTCCTATCCCGACCTCCTATCCCGACCTCCTATCCCGTCCTCCAATCCCGTCCTCCAATCCCGTCCTCCAATCCCGTCCTCCAATCCCGACCTCCTATCCCAACCTCCTATTCCGTCCTTCTATCTCAACCTCCTATCTCAACCTCCTTTCCCGTCCTCCTATACCGACCTCCTTTCCCGTCCTCATATCTCGACCTCCTATCTCGACCTCCTATCTCGTCCTCCTTGTTACGCCGAGCGCTCCGGGTCCCCGCTCCTCCCCGGAGCGCTCGCTTCTCTCTCGCTACCGCAGCGCTCCGGGCAGCTCCACTGACCCGGTGCGCTGCGATACCGTCTCCAGCCGGGATGCGATTTGCTATGCGGGTAGCGCCCGCTCGCGATGCGCATCCCGGCTCCCGTACCTGACTCGCTCTCCGTCTGTCCTGTCCCGGCGCGCGCAGCCCCGCTCCCTAGGGCGCGCGCGCGCCGGGTCTCTGCGATTTAAAGGGCCACTGCGCCGCTGATTGGCGCAGTGGTTCCAATTAGTGTGTTCACCTGTGCACTCCCTATTTTTACCTCACTTCCCCTTCACTCCCTCGCCGGATCTTGTTGCCATTGTGCCAGTGAAAGCGTTTCCTTGTGTGTTCCTAGCCTGTGTTCCAGACCTCCTGCCGTTGCCCCCGACTACGATCCTTGCTGCCTGCCCCGACCTTCTGCTACGTCCGACCTTGCTTCTGTCTACTCCCTTGTACCGCGCCTATCTTCAGCAGTCAGAGAGGTTGAGCCGTTGCTAGTGGATACGACCTGGTCACTACCGCCGCAGCAAGACCATCCCGCTTTGCGGCGGGCTCTGGTGAAAACCAGTAGTGACTTAGAACCGATCCACTAGCACGGTCCACGCCAATCCCTCTCTGGCACAGAGGATCCACTACCTGCCAGCCGGCATCGTGACAGTAGATCCGGCCATGGATCCCGCTGAAGTTCCTCTGCCAGTTGTCGCCGACCTCACCACGGTGGTCGCCCAGCAGTCACAACAGATAGCGCAACAAGGCCAACAGCTGTCTCAACTGACCGTGATGCTACAGCAGCTACTACCACAGCTTCAGCAATCATCTCCTCCGCCAGCTCCTGCACCTCCTCCGCAGCGAGTGGCCGCTTCTGGTCTACGACTATCCTTGCCGGATAAATTTGATGGGGACTCTAAATTCTGCCGTGGCTTTCTTTCCCAATGTTCCCTGCACTTGGAGATGATGTCGGACCAGTTTCCTACTGAAAGGTCTAAGGTGGCTTTCGTAGTCAGCCTTCTGTCTGGAAAAGCTCTGTCATGGGCCACACCGCTCTGGGACCGCAATGACCCCGTCACTGCCTCTATACACTCCTTCTTCTCGGAAATTCGAAGTGTCTTTGAGGAACCTGCCCGAGCCTCTTCTGCTGAGACTGCCCTGTTGAACCTGGTCCAGGGTAATTCTTCCGTTGGCGAGTACGCCGTACAATTCCGTACTCTTGCTTCAGAATTATCCTGGAATAATGAGGCCCTCTGCGCGACCTTTAAAAAACGCCTATCCAGCAACATTAAAGATGTTCTGGCCGCACGAGAAATCCCTGCTAACCTACATGAACTCATCCATCTTGCCACTCGCATTGACATGCGTTTTTCCGAAAGGCGTCAGGAGCTCCGCCAGGATATGGACTTTGTTCGCACAAGGCGTTTTTTCTCCCCGGCTCCTCTCTCCTCTGGTCCCCTGCAATCCGTTCCTGTGCCTCCCGCCGTGGAGGCTATGCAGGTCCACCGGTCTCGCCTGACACCTCAAGAGAGGACACGACGCCGCATGGAGAATCTCTGCCTGTACTGTGCCAGTACCGAACACTTCCTGAAGGATTGTCCTATCCGTCCTCCCCGCCTGGAAAGACGTACGCTGACTCCGCACAAAGGTGAGACAGTCCTTGATGTCTACTCTGCTTCTCCACGTCTTACTGTGCCTGTGCGGATATCTGCCTCTGCCTTCTCCTTCTCTACTATGGCCTTCTTGGATTCCGGATCTGCAGGAAATTTTATTTTGGCCTCTCTCGTCAACAGGTTCAACATCCCAGTGACCAGTCTCGCCAGACCCCTCTACATCAATTGTGTAAACAATGAAAGATTGGACTGTACCATACGTTTCCGCACGGAGCCCCTTCTAATGTGCATCGGACCTCATCACGAGAAGATTGAATTTTTGGTCCTCCCCAATTGCACTTCCGAAATCCTCCTTGGACTACCCTGGCTTCAACTCCATTCCCCAACCCTGGATTGGTCCACTGGGGAGATCAAGAGTTGGGGGCCCTCTTGTTTCAAGGACTGCCTAAAACCGGTTCCCAGTACCCCTTGCCGTGACTCTGTGGTTCCCCCTGTAACTGGTCTCCCTAAGGCCTATATGGACTTTGCGGATGTTTTTTGCAAAAAACAAGCTGAGACTCTACCTCCTCACAGGCCTTATGATTGTCCTATTGACCTCCTCCCGGGCACTACTCCACCCCGGGGCAGAATCTATCCTCTGTCCGCCCCAGAGACTCTTGCTATGTCGGAGTACATCCAGGAAAATTTAAAAAAAGGCTTTATCCGTAAATCCTCCTCTCCTGCCGGAGCCGGGTTTTTCTTTGTGTCCAAAAAAGATGGCTCTCTACGTCCTTGCATTGACTACCGCGGTCTTAATAAAATCACGGTAAAGAACCGCTACCCCCTACCCCTCATCTCTGAACTCTTTGATCGCCTCCAAGGTGCCCACATCTTTACCAAACTGGACTTAAGAGGTGCTTATAATCTCATCCGCATCAGAGAGGGGGATGAATGGAAAACGGCATTTAACACTAGAGATGGACACTTTGAGTATCTGGTCATGCCCTTTGGCCTGTGCAACGCCCCTGCCGTCTTCCAAGACTTTGTTAATGAAATTTTTCGTGATCTCTTATACTCCTGTGTTGTTGTATATCTGGACGATATCCTGATTTTTTCTGCCAATCTAGAAGAACACCGCCAGCATGTCCGTATGGTTCTTCAGAGACTTCGTGACAATCAACTTTATGCCAAGATTGAGAAATGTCTGTTTGAATGCCAATCTCTTCCTTTCCTAGGATACTTGGTCTCTGGCCAGGGACTACAAATGGATCCAGACAAACTCTCTGCCGTCTTAGATTGGCCACGCCCCTCCGGACTCCGTGCTATCCAACGTTTTTTGGGGTTCGCCAATTATTACAGGCAATTTATTCCACATTTTTCTACCGTTGTGGCCCCTATCGTGGCTTTAACCAAAAAAAATGCCAATCCCAAGTCTTGGCCTCCTCAAGCGGAAGACGCCTTTAAACGGCTCAAGTCTGCCTTTTCTTCGGCTCCCGTGCTCTCCAGACCTGACCCATCTAAACCCTTCCTATTGGAGGTTGATGCCTCCTCTGTAGGAGCTGGAGCGGTCCTTCTACAAAAAAATTCTTCCGGGCATGCTGTTACTTGTGGTTTTTTTTCTAGGACCTTCTCTCCGGCGGAGAGGAACTACTCCATCGGGGATCGAGAGCTTCTAGCCATTAAATTAGCACTTGAGGAATGGAGGCATCTGCTGGAGGGATCAAGATTTCCAGTTATTATTTACACCGATCACAAGAACCTCTCCTATCTCCAGTCTGCCCAACGGCTGAATCCTCGCCAGGCCAGGTGGTCTCTGTTCTTTGCCCGATTTAATTTTGAAATTCACTTTCGGCCTGCCGATAAGAACATTAGGGCCGATGCTCTCTCTCGTTCCTCGGATGCCTCGGAAGTTGAACTCTCTCCGCAACACATCATTCCTCCTGACTGCCTGATTTCCACTTCTCCAGCCTCCATCAGGCAAACTCCTCCAGGAAAGACCTTCGTCTCTCCACGCCAACGCCTCGGAATCCTCAAATGGGGTCACTCCTCCCATCTCGCAGGTCATGCAGGCATCAAGAAATCTGTGCAACTCATCTCTCGCTTCTATTGGTGGCCGACTCTGGAGACGGATGTCGTGGACTTTGTGCGAGCCTGCACTGTCTGTGCCCGGGATAAGACTCCTCGCCTGAAGCCCGCTGGTTTTCTTCATCCTCTGCCTGTCCCCGAACAGCCTTGGTCTCTGATTGGTATGGATTTTATTACAGACCTACCCCCATCCCGTGGCAACACTGTTGTTTGGGTGGTCGTTGATCGATTCTCCAAGATGGCACATTTCATCCCTCTTCCTGGTCTTCCTTCAGCGCCTCAGTTGGCTAAACAATTTTTTGTACACATTTTTCGTCTTCACGGGTTGCCCACACAGATAGTCTCGGATAGAGGCGTCCAATTCGTGTCAAAATTCTGGAGGGCTCTCTGTAAACAACTCAAGATTAAATTAAACTTTTCTTCTGCATATCATCCTCAATCCAATGGACAAGTAGAAAGAATTAACCAGGTCTTGGGTGATTATTTACGACATTTTGTTTCCTCCCGCCAGGATGATTGGGCAGATCTTCTACCATGGGCCGAATTCTCGTATAACTTTAGAGTCTCTGAATCTTCCTCCAAATCCCCATTTTTCGTGGTGTACGGCCGTCACCCTCTTCCCCCACTCCCTACTCCCTTACCCTCTGGTTTGCCCGCTGTAGATGAAGTGACTCGTGATCTTTCCACCATATGGAAAGAGACCCAAGATTCTCTTTTACAGGCTTCATCTCGCATGAAAAAGTTTGCCGATAAGAAAAGAAGAGCTCCCCCCATTTTTGCTCCCGGAGACAAGGTATGGCTCTCCGCTAAATATGTCCGCTTTCGTGTCCCCAGTTACAAACTGGGTCCACGCTATCTTGGTCCTTTCAAAGTCTTGTGCCAAATTAATCCTGTCTCTTACAAACTTCTTCTTCCTCCTTCTCTCCGTATTCCTAATGCCTTTCATGTCTCTCTTCTTAAACCACTCATCATCAACCGTTTCTCTCCCAAATTAGTTTCTCCCACTCCTGTCTCCGGTTCTTCTGACGTCTTCTCAGTGAAAGAGATACTGGCCTCCAAGACGGTCAGAGGAAAAAGGTTCTTTTTGGTGGATTGGGAGGGCTGTGGACCTGAAGAGAGATCCTGGGAACCTGAGGACAACATCCTAGACAAAAGTCTGCTCCTCAGGTTCTCAGGCTCTAAGAAGAGGGGGAGACCCAAGGGGGGGGGTACTGTTACGCCGAGCGCTCCGGGTCCCCGCTCCTCCCCGGAGCGCTCGCTTCTCTCTCGCTACCGCAGCGCTCCGGGCAGCTCCACTGACCCGGTGCGCTGCGATACCGTCTTCAGCCGGGATGCGATTTGCGATGCGGGTAGCGCCCGCTCGCGATGCGCATCCCGGCTCCCGTACCTGACTCGCTCTCCGTCTGTCCTGTCCCGGTGCGCGCGGCCCCGCTCCCTAGGGCGCGCGCGCGCCGGGTCTCTGCGATTTAAAGGGCCACTGCGCCGCTGATTGGCGCAGTGGTTCCAATTAGTGTGTTCACCTGTGCACTCCCTATTTTTACCTCACTTCCCCTTCACTCCCTCGCCGGATCTTGTTGCCATTGTGCCAGTGAAAGCGTTTCCTTGTGTGTTCCTAGCCTGTGTTCCAGACCTCCTGCCGTTGCCCCCGACTACGATCCTTGCTGCCTGCCCCGACCTTCTGCTACGTCCGACCTTGCTTCTGTCTACTCCCTTGTACCGCGCCTATCTTCAGCAGTCAGAGAGGTTGAGCCGTTGCTAGTGGATACGACCTGGTCACTACCGCCGCAGCAAGACCATCCCGCTTTGCGGCGGGCTCTGGTGAAAACCAGTAGTGACTTAGAACCGATCCACTAGCACGGTCCACGCCAATCCCTCTCTGGCACAGAGGATCCACTACCTGCCAGCCGGCATCGTGACACTCCTATCTCGACCTCCTATCCTGACCTCCTATCCAGACCTCCTATCCCGTCCTCCTTTCCTGTCCTCCTATCCCTTCCTCCTATCTTGACCTCCTATCCCAACCTCCCATCCAGACCTCCTATCCCAACCTCCCATCCAGACCTCCTATCCCGTCCTCCTATCTTGTCCTTCTATCCCGACCTCCTACCCGACCTCCTATCCCGACCTCATATCTCATCCTCATATCCCGTCCTCCTATCCCGACCTCCCATCCCATCCTCATATCCCGACTCGTAATATGTGTACCAGGTAATGAAATAGCTACAGCTGTACGGAAATTATATGGGAATATACATTTCCCATGGATTTGCATGGGACTTTAAAAAAACAAAACCTGACCCTCACAAATGGGGGTAGTTAAGGGTTAAATTAAGTATTCTATATTTTAAGTGGACATATAAGTAACATGTGACCAAGTATTATCGAAATATCTCCAGCCGTTTGGAAGTTTAGCAGTAACATATATCTCCCATTGACTTGCATGGGACTTTAAACATAAGCCCCGCCCCTGGCAAATGGGGGTGAGTAAGGGTTAAATTATCTATCCTATGTTTGTTGTTGACATATAAGTAACATGTGTGCCAAGTTTCATGTTAATATCTTTAGCCGTTTGAAAGTTTTTGTCGAACATACATACATACATATATACATACATACATACGCGGCGTTGCCCGGTTTTTCCTTCCTAATCCTTGTTGGGGAGGAAAATAAACAAAGGAGGAAGCTTTTGACTTCATATGCAGTCCTCATATATTGTTGTCATATCCCAACCCCACATCCCGACCTCCTATCCAGACCTTCTATCCCGACCTCCTGTCCGGACCTCCTATCCCGACCTCCTATCCCGACCTCCTATCCCAACCTCCTATCCCGACCTCCTATCCCGACCTCCTATCCCGATCTCCTATCCCGTCCTGCTATCCCGTCCTCGACCTCCTATCCCGTCCTCCTATCTCGACCTCCTATCCAGTCCTCCAATCTTGACCTCCTATCCTGACCTCCTATCCCGACCTCCTATCCCGACCTCCTATCCCGACCTCCTATCCCGACCTCCAATCCCGACCTCCTATCCCGACTTCCTATCCCGACCTCCTATCCCGACCTCCTATCCCGACCTCCTATCCCGACCTCCTATCCCGACCTCCTATCCCGACCTCCTATCCCGACCTCCTATCCCGACCTCCTTTCCCGTCCTCATATCTCGACCTCCTATCTCGACCTCCTATCCAGACCTCCTATCCAGACCTCCTATCCCGTCCTCCTATCCCGTCCTCCTATCCCGACCTCCTATCCCGACCTCCTATCCCGTCCTCCTATCCCGACCTCCTATCCCGACCTCCTTTCCCGTCCTCATATCTCGATCTCCTATCTTGACCTCCTATCTCGACCTCCTATCCAGACCTCCTATCCCGGCCTCCTTACCCGTCCTCATATCTCGACCTCCTATCCCGACCTCATATCCAGACCTCCTATCCCGTCCTCCTATCTTGTTCTCCTATCCCGACCTCATTTCTCGTCCTCATATCCAGTCCTCCTATCCCGATCTCCCATCCCGTCCTCATATCCCGACCCGTAATATGTGTACCAGGTAAGGAAATAGCTCCAGCCTAACGGAAATTATATGGGAACATACATTTCCCATTGATTTGCATGGGACTTTAAAAAAAAAAAAAAAAAAAAAACCCTGACCCTCACAAATGGGGGTAGTTAAGGGTTAAATTAACTATCCTATATTTTAAGTGGACATATAAGTAACATGTGACCAAGTATTATCGAAATATCTTCAGCCGTTTGGAAGTTATGCGGTAACATATATTTCCCATTGACTTGCATGGGACTTTAAACATAAGCCCGGCCCCTGGCAAATGGGGGTGAGTAAGGGTTCAATCACTTATCCTATGTTTGTTGTTGACATATAAGTAACATGTGACCAAGTTTCATGTTAATATCTTTAGCCGTTTGAAAGTTTTTGTGGAACATACATACATACATACATACATATATACATATACACATACATACATACACACACACATACACACACACATACATACACACACACACACACACACGTTGAGTTTTATATATATAGATGTGAGGGGTGGACTCACTTATTGGAGATACTGTATATATAATGTGAGGAGTGGAGTCACTTATGGGATATACTGTATATATAATGTGAGGGGTGGAGTCACTTATGGGATATACTGTATATATAATGTGAGGGGTGGAGTCACTTATGGTATATACTGTATATATAATGTGAGGGGTGGACTCACTTATAGGATATACTGTATATATAATGTGAGGGGTGGACTCACTTATGGTATATACTGTATATATAATATGAGGGGTGGACTCACTTATGGGAGATACTGTATATAATGTGAGGGGTGGAGTCACTTATGGGATATACTGTATATATAATGTGAGGGGTGGAGTCACTTATGGGATATACTGTATATATAATGTGAGGGGTGGACTCACTTATGGGATATACTGTATATAATGTGAGGGGTGGAGTCACTTATGGGATATACTGTATATATAATGTGAGGGGTGGAGTCACTTATGGGAGATACTGTATATATAATGTGAGGGTTGGACTCACTTATGGGAGATACTGTATATAATGTGAGGGGTGGAGTCACTTATGGGATATACTGTATATAATGTGAGGGGTGGAGTCACTTATGGGATATACTGTATATATAATGTGAGGGGTGGAGTCACTTATGGGATATACTGTATATATAATGTGAGGGGTGGAGTCACTTATGGTATATACTGTATATATAATGTGAGGGGTGGACTCACTTATAGGATATACTGTATATATAATGTGAGGGGTGGACTCACTTATGGTATATACTGTATATATAATATGAGGGGTGGACTCACTTATGGGAGATACTGTATATAATGTGAGGGGTGGAGTCACTTATGGGATATACTGTATATATAATGTGAGGGGTGGAGTCACTTATGGGATATACTGTATATATAATGTGAGGGGTGGACTCACTTATGGGATATACTGTATATAATGTGAGGGGTGGAGTCACTTATGGGATATACTTTATATATAATGTGAGGGGTGGAGTCACTTATGGGATATACTGTATATATAATGTGAGGGTTGGACTCACTTATGGGAGATACTGTATATAATGTGAGGGGTGGAGTCACTTATGGGATATACTGTATATAATGTGAGGGGTGGAGTCACTTATGGGATATACTGTATATATAATGTGAGGGGTGGAGTCACTTATGGGAGATACTGTATATATAATGTGAGGGGTGGAGTCACTTATGGGAGATACTGTATATATAATGTGAGGGGTGGACTCACTTATGGGATATACTGTATATATAATGTGAGGGGTGGACTCACTTATGGGATATACTGTATATAATGTGAGGGGTGGAGTCACTTATGGGATATACTGTATATAATGTGAGGGGTGGAGTCACTTATGGGATATACTGTATATATAATGTGAGGGGTGGAGTCACTTATGGGAGATACTGTATATATAATGTGAGGGGTGGAGTCACTTATGGGAGATACTGTATATATAATGTGAGGGGTGGACTCACTTATGGGATATACTGTATATATAATGTGAGGGGTGGAGTCACTTATGGGAGATACTGTATATAATGTGAGGGGTGGACTCACTTATGGGAGATACTGTATATATAATGTGAGGGGTGGACTCACTTATGGGATATACTGTATATATAATGTGAGGGGTGGAGTCACTTATGGGATATACTGTATATAATGTGAGGGGTGGACTCACTTATGGGAGATACTGTATATATAATGTGAGGGGTGGACTCACTTATGGGAGATACTGTATATAATGTGAGGGGTGGACTCACCTATGGGAGATACTGTGTATAATGTGAGGGGTGGACTCACTTATGGGATATACTGTATATATAATGTGAGGGGTGGAGTCACTTATGGGAGATACTGTATATAATGTGAGGGGTGGACTCATTTATGGGATATACTGTATATAATGTGAGGGGTGGAGTCACTTATGGGGGATACTGTATATATAATGTGAGGGGAGGACTCACTTATGGGAGATACTGTATATATAATGTGAGGGGTGGAGTCACTTATGGGATATACTGTATATATAATGTGAGGGGTGGAGTCACTTATGGGATATACTGTATATATAATGTGAGGAGTGGACTCACTTATGGGATATACTGTATATATAATGTGAGGGGTGGAGTCACTTATGGGATATACTATATATAATGTGAGGGGTGGAGTCACTTATGGGAGATACTGTATATATAATGTGAGGGGTGGAGTCACTTATGGGATATACTGTATATATAATGTGAGGAGTGGAGTCACTTATGGGATATACTGTATATAATGTGAGGGGTGGACTCACTTATGGGATATACTGTATATATAATGTGAGGGGTGGAGTCACTTATGGGATATACTATATATAATGTGAGGGGTGAACTCACTTATGGGGTATACTGTATATATAATGTGAGGGGTGGACTCACTTATGGGATATACTGTATATATAATGTGAGGGGTGGAGTCACTTATGGGATATACTGTATATATAATGTGAGGGGTGGACTCACTTATGGGAGATACTGTATATATAATGTGAGGGGTGGACTCACTTATGGGAGATACTGTATATATAATGTGAGGGGTGGACTCACTTATGGGATATACTGTATATATAATGTGAGGGGTGGACTCACTTATGGGATATACTGTATATATAATGTGAGGAGTGGACTCACTTATGGGAGATACTGGATATATAATGTGAGGGGTGGAGTCACTTATGGAAGATACTGTATATATAATGTGAGGGGTGGACTCACTTATGGGATATACTGTATATATAATGTGAGGGGTGGACTCACTTATGGGATATACTGTATATATAATGTGAGGGGTGGACTCACTTATGGGATATACTGTATATATAATGTGAGGAGTGGAGTCACTTATGGGATATACTATATATAATGTGAGGGGTGGACTCACTTATGGGATATACTGTATATATAATGTGAGGGGTGGAGTCACTTATGGGATATACTGTATATATAATGTGAGGGGTGGACTCACTTATTGGATATACTGTATATATAATGTGAGGGGTGGAGTCACTTATTGGATATACTGTATATATAATGTGAGGGGTGGAGTCACTTATAGGATATACTGTATATATAATGTGAGGGGTGGAGTCACTTATGGGATATACTGTATATATAATGTGAGGGGTGGACTCACTTATGGGATATACTGTATATATAATGTGAGGGGTGGAGTCACTTATTGGATATACTGTATATATAATGTGAGGGGTGGAGTCACTTATGGGATATACTGTATATATAATGTGAGGGGTGGAGTCACTTATGGGATATACTGTATATATAATGTGAGGGGTGGAGTCACTTATGGGATATACTATATATAATGTGAGGGGTGGAATCACTTATGGGATATACTGTATATATAATGTGAGGGGTGGACTCACTTATGGGATATACTGTATATATAATGTGAGGGGTGGACTCACTTATGGGATATACTGTATATATAATGTGAGGGGTGGACTCACTTATGGGATATACTGTATATAATGTGAGGGGTGGAGTCACTTATGGGATATACTGTATATATAATGTGAGGGGTGGAGTCACTTATGGGAGATACTGTATATATAATGTGAGGGGTGGACTCACTTATGGGAGATACAGTATATATAATGTGAGGGGGTGGACTCACTTATGGGATTTACTGTATATATAATGTGAGGGGTGGAGTCACTTATGGGATATACTGTATATATAATGTGAGGGGGTGGACTCACTTATGGGAGATACTGTATATAATGTGAGGGGTGGACTCACTTATGGTATATACTGTATATATAATGTGAGGGGTGGACTCTCTTATGGGATATACTGTATATAATGTGAGGGGTGGACTCACTTATGGGAGATACTGTATATATAATGTGAGGGGTGGAGTCTCTTATGGGATATACTGTATATATAATGTGAGGGGTGGGGTCACTCATGGGATATACTGTATATATAATGTGAGGGGTGGACTCACTTATGGGATATACTGTATATATAATGTGAGGGGTGAAGTCACTTATGGGAGATACTGTATATAATGTGAGGGGTGGAGTCACTTATGGGATATACTGTATATATAATGTGAGGGGTGGAGTCACTTATGGGATATACTGTATATATAATGTGAGGGGTGGACTCACTTATGGGATATACTGTATATATAATGTGAGGGGTGGAGTCACTTATGGGATATACTATATATAATGTGAGGGGTGGACTCACTTATGGGATATACTGTATATATAATGTGAGGGGTGGACTCACTTATGGGATATACTATATATAATGTGAGGGGTGGACTCACTTATGGGATATACTGTATATATAATGTGAGGGGTGGAGTCACTTATGGGATATACTGTATATATAATGTGAGGGGTGGAGTCACTTATAGGAGATACTGTATATATAATGTGAGGGGTGGAGTCACTTATGGGATATACTGTATATATAATGTGAGGGGTGGAGTCACTTATGGGATATACTGTATATAATGTGAGGGGTGGACTCACTTATGGGATATACTGTATATATAATGTGAGGGTTGGACTCACTTATGGGATATACTGTATATATAATGTGAGGGGTGGACTCACTTATGGGATATACTGTATATATAATGTGAGGGGTGGACTCACTTATGGGAGATACTGTATATATAATGTGAGGGGTGGACTCACTTATGGGATATACTGTATATATAATGTGAGGGGTGGAGTCACTTATGGGATATACTGTATATATAATGTGAGGGGTGGTCTCACTTATGGGAGATACTGTATATATAATGTGAGGGGTGGAGTCACTTATGGGAGATACTGTATATATAATGTGAGGGGTGGACTCACTTATGGTATATACTGTATATAATGTGAGGGGTGGACTCACTTATGGGAGATACTGTATATATAATGTGAGGGGTGGACTCACTTATGGGAGATACTGTATATATAATATGAGGGGTGGACTCACTTATGGGATATACTGTATATATAATGTGAGGGGTGGAGTCACTTATGGGATATACTGTATATATAATGTGAGGGGTGGACTCACTTATGGGAGATACTGTATATATAATGTGAGGGGTGGACTCACTTATGGGATATACTGTATATATAATGTGAGGGGTGGAGTCACTTATGGGATATACTGTATATATAATGTGAGGGGTGGACTCACTTATGGGATATACTGTATATATAATGTGAGGGGTGGACTCACTTATGGGATATACTGTATATATAATGTGAGGGGTGGACTCACTTATGGGATATACTATATATAATGTGAGGGGTGGAGTCACTTATGGGAGATACTGTATATATAATGTGAGGGGTGGAGTCACTTATGGGAGATACTGTATATATAATGTGAGGGGTGGACTCACTTATGGGATATACTGTATATATAATGTGAGGAGTGGAGTCACTTATGGGATATACTGTATATAATGTGAGGGGTGGAGTCACTTATGGTATATACTGTATATAATGTGAGGGGTGGACTCACTTATGGGATATACTGTATATAATGTGAGGGGTGGACTCACTTATGGGATATACTGTATATATAATGTGAGGGGTGGAGTCACATATGAGATATACTGTATATATAATGTGAGGGGTGGAGTCCCTTATGGGACATACTGTATATAATGTGAGGGGTGGAGTCACTTATGGGATATACTGTATATATAATGTGAGGGGTGGAGTCACTTATGGGAGATACTGTATATATAATGTGAGGGGTGGAATCACTTATGGGATATACTGTATATATAATGTGAGGGGTGGAGTCACTTATGGGAGATACTGTATATATAATGTGAGGGGTGGACTCGCTTATGGGATATACTGTATATATAATGTGAAGGGTGGACTCACTTATGGGATATACTGTATATATAATGTGAGGGGTGGAGTCACTTATGGGATATACTGTATATATAATGTGAGGGGTGGAGTCACTTATGGGATATACTGTATATATAATGTAAGGGGTGGAGTCACTTATGGGATATACTGTATATATAATGTAAGGGGTGGGGTCACTTATGGGATATACTGTATATATAATGTGAGGGGTGGAGTCACTTATGGGATATACTGTATATAATGTGAGGGGTGGAGTCACTTATGGGAGATACTGTATATATAATGTGAGGGGTGGACTCACTTATGGGATATACTGTATATATAATGTGAGGGGTGGACTCACTTATGGGATATACTGTATATATAATGTGAGGGATGGAGTCACTTATGGGATATACTGTATATATAATGTGAGGGGTGGAGTCACTTATGGGAGATACTGTATATATAATGTGAGGGGTGGAGTCACTTATGGGAGATACTGTATATAATGTGAGGGGTGGAGTCACTTATGGGATATACTGTATATATAATGTGAGGGGTGGAGTCACTTATGGGAGATACTGTATATAATGTGAGGGGTGGACTCACTTATGGGATATACTGTATATATAATGTGAGGGGTGGAGTCACTTATGGGAGATACTGTATATAATGTGAGGGGTGGAGTCACTTATGGGATATACTGTATATATAATGTGAGGGGTGGAGTCACTTATGGGATATACTGTATATATAATGTGAGGGGTGGAGTCACTTATGGGATATACTGTATATATAATGTGAGGGGTGGAGTCACTTATGGGAGATACTGTATATAATGTGAGGGGTGGAGTCACTTATGGGATATACTGTATATATAATGTGAGGGGTGGAGTCACTTATGGGATATACTGTATATATAATGTGAGGGGTGGAGTCACTTATGGGATATACTGTATATATAATGTGAGGGGTGGAGTCACTTATGGGAGATACTGTATATAATGTGAGGGGTGGAGTCACTTATGGGATATACTGTATATAATGTGAGGGGTGGAGTCACTTATGGGAGATATTGTATATATAATGTGAGGGGTGGAGTCACTTATGGTATATACTGTATATAATGTGAGGGGTGGAGTCACTTATGGGAGATATTGTACGTGTGTGACCATGTTCACATTGCTCTAGAAAAGGCTCAGCTCTTCTGGGTTGCTAGAGGCTCTAAGAACCGTTTAGATAAGCTCAGCCCAGACACGTACAGTGTGTACTGCAGGATATCCTATAAATGTTTCCTAGAAGATGTCTGGGACCTGTCACCTATCACTAGAACATGATCTTTGACCCCATTACATTAGAATGCAGCGGACAGTGGTTACTGGGGTTTTGAAAACAACAGAGTGGCCTGTTCCATGGAGTTATGAAAACAGCAACGTTCGCGCTTTTATGCTGCTGTCATAACTCACATTCTCTTCTATGGGAATTACAGAAACACTGTAGAACAGCCCACTTAAATTTTTTCCATAATCCTAACCACTACCGGCCATTATATTCCCACTTTGGCCATGATTGTCTGAAATAAGAATGTTCCTTTAAGGACACATGAAGTACCACTGTAAGAATCGGGCTCAGCAGCTGAGCGTGCTTCATACTCAGTGGATTCCAGTTGCTATTAGCAACCAGGACCCATGGCTAATGCTGGACATTGCTGAACGCGCCGATGCCCAGCATTAACCCTTTCCACACCATGATCAAAGTTGATTCCATCTCAGAGCTGTAAAAATGCATACCGTTTAGCTCAGGGTGCTGATCGAGGCCACTGCAGGGCCCCCGATCAGCTGAGGATGGTAGAAGGTCCCCTACCTGCCTCCTCTACATCCAAATGGCACTCCAATGCTGTAGAGCAATGGAGGCTGGAGCAATGAAGCCATGATAACACTGATCAATTCTGTACTACGTAAGGATGGGCGGTATATCGGTTCATACCGAATACCGAAATTTTTTCCCTGCACGATATGAATTTTTCCCATACCGCAATACTAGTCGTGCCCCTCCACCTCAAATGAATGAATTATCAGCCGCAGCGGCTGTCCCCACATCGGGGAAATAATCATCATCATAATCCTGTGAGCCGCCCGCGCTTTAAGTTAATGAGATGCCGGCCACGGTGCTATACATGGATAAGATGCCAGCCGGGGTTCTATGAATGGTTAAGATGCGGCCGCGGTGATATAAATGGTTAAGATTCCGTCCGCATGCGCTATAAATGGTTAAGTTGCGGCCGCGGTGCTGTAAATGGTTCATGATGAATATAAATGAATAACATGCAGCCGCAGAAAGCTGTCACCTCCCCCTGCAAGCGCTAAAAGCCTGGTTTTTAGCACTTGCATGGGGAGCTGACAACTTTCCGCTTACAACTTAAAGGAAAACTGTCAGATATCTTCTCCCGCACTATCCTCGTGGATAGTGCGGGAGACACTGATTAAAACGAGCCCTATCTTACCCGGATCCGCCCGGCCTTTTGCCCGCAATTGTAGTTTTATTCAATGTGTATATCTTGCTGTAACTGGCACGGGCGGGGCTTCTGCAGGTTAACTGGCACCGACGTCAGCGCCGCTTATGAATATTCATCCCCCCTCCCTCCAGTTCTCCCTCTCTTTGCCGCTCCTAACTGAAGGTAGAGGGGATGAATATTCATAAGCGGCGCTGACATCAGTGCCAGTTAACCTGCAGAAGCCCCGCCTGTGCCAGTTACAGCAAGATATACACATAGAATAAAACTACAATTGCGGGCAAAAGGCCGGGCGGATCAGGGTAAGGTAGGGCTCATTGGAATCAGCGTCTCCCGCACTATCCACCAGTATCTGTGGATAGTGCGGGAGAAAATATCTGACAGTTTTCCTTTAATCGTTTCCAGCGCCACGGCCGCATCTTATTCATTTAAAGCGCATGCGGCCGGCATCTTAACCATTTATAGCCCATGCGGCCGGCATCTTGACCATTTATAGCGCAGCGGCTGGCATCTCAGAGCAGCGCCAGAGTCACACATGATTAGTTCCCCAGGGAGGAGGGGGGGAGGGAATACCGTTAAATACCGCGGAACCGTCATAACTTACAAAAATACCGTGATATGCATTTTTGGTCATACCGTCCAGCACTAGTACTATGACACAGCATTGTTCAGTGTATGCAATCTAAAGATTGCATATAATAGTATATTGTGGGGACTAAAAAATTGTGAAGAAAAAGTTTTTAAAAAGTTAATAAATGCGAATTATTTGTAATCACCCCTTTTTCCCATTTTTTTTTAATTAAATTATGCAAACAGATAAAAAACAAACATCTGGTATCACTGTGTGCACAAATGTCCAAACTATTAAAATATGTAAAATAATAAGCACTGTCAATGGCATATATGTAATAAAAATACCAAAGTCCAGAATTGCGTATTTTTTGACATTTCATGTATCATAAAAAAATGAATGAAAAGTCATCAAAAAGTCCCATTGAAACAAAATGGTACTGATGAGAACTACAGATTCTAACGTAAAAAAATTAGCCCTCATCCATTCTCATAAAAGGGTTATAGGGCAATTTTAACCATACTAATTTTTGTACAAAGTGCACTGCGTAGAAAGTAAAGCCACCACAAGTTACAAAATTGCGATGGGTTTTTCAATTTTTCCCCACAAATAATTTTTTTGTTTCACTGTAGATTTGGTGGTGAAATTAATCATGTCATTACAAAGTATAATCAGTGGGACAAAAAATAAGCATTCAGATATGTCTATAAGTGAAAAAAGATAAAGACGAGGAGGAAAAAAACTAAAGTGCAAAAATGAAAAATCCCTTTGTCCTTAACCCCTTAAGGACTGAGCCCTTTTTCACCTTAAGGACTCGGCCATTTTTTGCAAATCTGACCACTGTCACTTTAAACATTAATAACTCTGGAATGCTTTTAGTTATCATTCTGATTCCGAGATTTTTTTTTCGTGACATATTCTACTTTAAAGTAGTGGTAAAATTTTTTGGTAACTTGCATCCTTTCTTGGTGAAAAATCCCAAAATTTGATGAAAAATTTGAAAATTTTGCATTTTTCTAACTTTGAAGCTCTCTGCTTGTAAGGAAAATGGATATTCCAAATATTTTTTTTTTATTCACATATACAATATGTCTACTTTATATTTGCATCATAAAATTGATGAGTTTTTACTTTTGGAAGACACCAGAGGGCTTCAAAGTTCCACAGCAATTTTCCAATTTTTCACAAAATTTTGAAACTCTCTTTTTTTCAGGGACCAGTTCAGGTTTGAAGTGGATTTGAAGGGTCTTCATATTAGAAATACCCCATAAATGACCCCATTATAAAAACTGCACCCCCGAAAGTATTCAAAATGACATTCAGTAAGCATTTTAACCCTTTACGGGTTTCACAGGAATAGCAGCAAAGTGAAGGAGAAAATTCACAATCTTGATTTTTTACACTCGCATGTTCTTGTAGACCCAATTTTTGAATTTTTGCAAGGGGTAAAAAGGAGAAAATTTTTACTTGTATTTGAAACCCAATTTCTCTCGAGTAAGCACATACCTCATATGTCTATGTAAAGGGTTCGGCGGGCGCAGTAGAGGGCTCAGAAGGGAAGGAGCGTCAAATGGTTTTTGGGGGGCATGTCACCTTTAGGAAGCCCCTATGGTGCCAGAACAGCAAAAACCCCCACATGGCATACCATTTTGGAAACTAGACCCCTCGGGGAACGTAACAAGGGGTAATGTGAACCTTAATACCCCACAGGTGATTCACGACTTTTGCATATGTAAAAAAAAAATGTACCTAAAATGCTTGGTTTCCCAAAAAATTTACATTTATACAAAGGGTTAAAGCAGAAAATACCCCCCAAAATTTGAAGCCCAATTTCTCCCGATTCAGAAAACACCCCATATGGGGGTGAAAAGTGCTCTGCTGGCGCACTACAGGTCTCAGAAGAGAAGGAGTCACATTTGGCTTTTTTGAAGGAAATTTTGCTCTGGGGGCATGCCGCATTTAGGAAGCCCCTATGGTGCCAGGACAGCAAAAAAAAACACATGGCATACCATTTTGGAAACTAGACCCCTCGGTAAACGTAACAAGGGGTAAAGTGAACCTTAATACCCTACAGGTGTTTCACGACTTTTGCATATGTAAAAAAAAAATAAAAAAATGTACCTAAAATGCTTGGTTTCCCAAAAAATTTACATTTATACAAAGGGTTAAAGCCGAAAATACCCCCCAAAATTTGAAGCCCAATTTCTCCCGATTCAGAAAACACCCCATATGGGGGTGAAAAGTGCTCTGCTGGCGCACTACAGGTCTCAGAAGAGAAGGAGTCACATTTGGCTTTTTGAAAGCAAATTTTGCTCTGGGGGCATGCCGCATTTAGGAAGCCCCTATGGTGCCAGGACCGCAAAATAACCCCACATGGCATACCATTTTGGAAACTAGAGCCCTTGGGGAATGTAACAAGGGGTTAAGTGAACCTTAATATCCCACAGGCGTTTCACGACTATTGCATATGTAAAAAAAATAAAAAAAAATTTACCTAAAATGCTTCTTTTCCCAAAAAGTTTACATTTTTAAAAAGGGGAAAAGCAGAAAATACCCCCCAAAATTTGAAGCCCAATTTCTCCCGAGTACGGCGATACCCTATATGTGACCCTTAACTGTTGCCTTGAAATACGACAGGGCTCCAAAGTGAGAGCGCCATGCGCATTTGAGGCCTAAATTAGGGATTGCATAGGGGTGGACATGGGGGTATTCTACGCCAGTGATTCCCAAACAGGGTGCCTCCAGCTGTTGCAAAACTCCCAGCATGCTTGGACAGTCAACGGCTGTCCGACAATACTGGGAGTTGTTGTTTTGCAACAGCTGGAGGCTCCGTTTTGGAAACCGTGGCGTACCAGACGTTTTTCATTTTTATTGGGGAGGGGAGGGGGGTTGTATAGGGGTATGTGTATATGTAGTGTTTTTTACTTTTTATTTTATTTTTTGTTAGTGTAGTGTAGTGTTTTTAGGGTACAGTCGCACGGGCGGGGGTTCACAGTAGTTTTTCGCTGGCAGTTTGAGCTGTTGCAGAAAATTTACTTACTGTAACCTCCGCCCATGTGAGTGTACCCTGTACATTCACATTGGGGGGGGGGGGGGACATCCAGCTGTTGCATAATTACAACTCCCAGCATGCGCTGACAGACAGTACATGCTGAGAGTTTTAGTTTTGCAACAGCTGTAGGCACACTGGTTATGTATCACGGAGTTTGTGACCTTACTCAGTGTTTCAAAACCAGTGTGCCTCCAGCTGTTTCAAAACTACAACTCCCAGCATGTACGGTGCATGGTGTAAGGTGACTGCTGGGAGTTGTAGTTTGCAACAGCTGGAGGCACACCGGTCGTGAAACACTGAGTTAGGTAAAAAAAAAAACTCTAAGTTTCACAACCAGTGTGCCTTCAGCTGTTGCAAAACTACAACTCTCAGCAGTCACCGACAGCCAACGGGCATGCTGGGAGTTGTAGTTATGCAACCAGCAGATGCACCACTACAACTCCCAGCATGCACTTTAGCTGTTTGTGCAAGCTGGGAGTTGTAGTTATACAACAGCTGAAGGTACACTTTTCCATAGAAAAAATGTGCCTCCAGCTGTTGCAAAACCATAAGTCCCAGCATGCCCATAAGGGAATGCTGGGAGTTGTGGTGGTCTGCCTCCTGCTGTTGCATAACTACAGCTCCCAGCATGCCCTTTTTGCATGCTGGGAGTTGTTGCTAAGCAACAGCAGGAGGCTGTCACTCACCTCCTGCTGCTGCTCCATCGCAGGCTGTCCCTCGCCGCCGCCGTCGCTCCTGGGGCCCCGATCCCAACATGGACGCCGGGGATCGGGGTCCCCAGCACCCGGGGTCGTCTTCCCGCACCCGCTCACGCCCTCCGGAAGAGGGGCGGAGCGGGTGCGGGAGTGACGCCCGCAGCAGGCGCCCTGATTGGTCGGCCGGTAATCCGGCCGACGAATCAGGGCGATCGTGAGGTGGCATCAGTGCCACCTCACCCCTGCCGGCTCTGGCTGTTCGGGGCCGTCAGAGACGGCCCCGAACAGCCAGTAATTCCGGGTCACCGGGTCACTGGAGACCCGATTGACCCGGAATCGCCGCAGATCGCTGGACTGAATTGTCCAGCGATCTGCGGCGATCGCCGACATGGGGGGGCATAATGACCCCCCTGGGCGATATGCCGGGATGCCTGCTGAACGATTTCAGCAGGCGTCCGGCTACGGTCCCCAACCGGCTAGCGGTGGGGACCGGAATTCCCACGGGCGTATGGATACGCCCTGCGTCCTTAAGAGGTTAAAGGGGTACTCTGGTGGAAAGCTAATTTTTCTTCAAATCAACTGGTGTCAGAAAGTTAAACAGATTTGTAAATTACTTCTATTTAAAAATCTTAAACCTTCCAGTACTTATCAGTTTCTGTATGCTATAGAGAAAGTTGTATTTCTTTCTGGAATTTTTACAATCTGTCCACAGTGCTCTCTGATGACACCTCTGTCCATGGGAACTGTCCAGAGCAGGACAGGTTTGCTATCGGGATTTGCTTGTACTCTGGACAGTTCCTAACATGGACAGAGGTGTCAGCAGAGAGCACTGTGGTCAGACTTTAAAGAACTCCAGAAAGAAATAAAACTTCCTGTGGAGAATACAGCAGCTGATAAGTACTGGAAGGATTAAGATTTATTTACAAATCTGTTCAACTTTCTGCCACCAGTTGATTTGAAAAGAATTGTTTTCCACCAGAGTACCCCTTTAAGGGGGTTAATGGGCTTTGTTTTTTCATTACATGCTATGTTTTTACAATATATGGCACTTTCTGGCAAACATTAATACACTTTATGCATTAAACATGGTATATCACTATTCATTATGTAGATAATTGTAGGGCAGGACATATGTGCAGAAAATCTTGAAAACTAAGCTGAGAGATATACTGATCATTTGTACTGCAAGTGGAGCCACCATGTGGTGTCAGACCTTTGCTAATAACATATCTATTTAAGAATAATGACTAGTAGAATGTTTATTATCTATAGCCCACAGAGCTTTTCAATACCGGTATATCCAGTCCAGGAGTTTCCTGCTCATGATGACACAATGCTCTGAAAGCAGCACATTTCTGAATATTTGGAGAGACGGCTGTCAGACACATAACCACATAATCCAATGATTTATTTCAAGCCTTCTGCTGGTTTATTTTAGGGTCTCAGGTCACAACTTAAGTACTGGCATCCGCCTCATAGTCTAAAACTATGAAAAATAGTTTGAGTTTGTCAGCAGCAATACTGTTCTGCATTTAAATTTCAAATTCGGGGGCAAAACTGAACCTGAGAAATAGTGAAAACAATTATTATTTTTTTGAAAATAAGAATAAAAGTGTAAATCTAATAGTAACTCCAAAAAATGTAATATATTTATTTTGTTTAATAACAGTTTATCTTAAGTGGGCATTGTCATTACTAAACACTTTTTATGTCATGTCACATATCGGAAGTTTTCATTGCAATATTTTTCTTAAGAACTCTCTTTGAAGAAAATGTTGCAAAACAGCACTTAACCCAAAAAGTGAGCCCTCATACCACCCCGTACACGGAAAAATAAAAAAGTTATAGGGGTCAGAAGAGGACAATTTTAAATGTATTAATTTTCGTGCATGTAGTTATAATTCCAAAAGTATGACAAAATCAAACCTATATAAGTAGGGTATCATTTTAATCGTATGGACCTACAGAATAAAGATTTTTACCAAAAAATGTACTGCTTAGAAACAGAAGCCCCCAAAATTTACAAAATGGTGTTTTTCTTCAATTTTGTCCCACAATGATTTTTTTCCTGTTTCGCCATAGATTTTTGGGTAAAACGACTGATGATTTTTAAAAGGTAAGGAGGAAAAAACGAAAGTGCAAAAACAGAAAAATGCTTGGTCCTTAAGGGGTTAATGTGAACTGACACCAACCCATATATGAGCCTAATGAGTTTGCCTGGATTAACAGATGACCAAGTGCAGTGATCAAAAACGCCACATCTAAAGACAGGACAGGAATTATGTAAAATGTTGGCAACATTACTGAACAATTTCTTTTATGGATTTACATCCAGAATAAAGCCTAAGCCGTACATACCACATTAGCTACACCAGTTTAGCACAAGTCATAAACAAGAACCTCTACAATATTCTTTAATAATAGCCGATGCTGCACTATATAAGCAAATACAGTGATCCCCCCGACCTACGATGGCCCCGACATACGATAATTTCAACATACGATAACCTCTCAAAGGCCATCGCATGTTGAAGTCTGCATCAACATACAATGCTTTTGTATGTCGGGCCATCTCATTAATGACTATCCGGCAGCGCAGACTGCTTCAGCTGCCGCCGGATAGCTGTTTAATGTGCCCCGTGTGCTCCAGTGAGTGTCACTCACCTGTCCCCGACATTCTGGACCGTCCTCTTCAGGCTCCGCTGCATGGCCGTTGCTCTCCTTCGTCATCATCACATTGCCGCCGGGAGAGCGATGATCCAGGGCAGCGGTGACGGTCCGGAGCGGTGGGGACACCCCGGGGAGGTGATGACGGCGATGAAGAGCGATGATCCAGGACAGCGGTGACGGTCCGGAGCGGCAGGGACACGTCAGTATAACTTTGTATATTATTATTGCACGGATCCCTCAACATACGATGGATTAAAGTAACAATGGTTTATTTGGAACTAATTACCATCGTATGTTGAGGGATCACTGTAAAACAAAAATATGAAAGAGTGCTTCTTTAACGCGTTAGTGACCACCTTATATCTATAAACATTAGTCACTAATGGGCTTTAAGCCAGGCTGCCGTTTTTTTTGTGGCAGCCTGACTGCTTGGTATGGATCCCCCATGCTGGGATCGTGGGAGAATGGCTGTCAGAACCACAGCTGGGACCAGTGAAATCTGGCAATGGGCACATAATTGGCCAATACATGCCCCCCTCCCCTTAGGAGACTGAAGGGGTCTCCTAAGGGATCTAAAGCCGAGTGACGAGATCGCCGGGTGTAAACTGGTTTCCGTATTAGCTGCTGTCTTTCTGAAGGAACCAGGCCAGCCATGGATAAGCCTCTAGTCACAAGTCATAATGCTGTTAAGCATAATACACTGTACTACAGCAGTAGTGCACTGTATTATATCCACAATCAGAAGATCACTGGTAAAAGTCCTCTAGTGAGACTTGTTAAAAATAAAGTTTTAGTTGAGGAGTGTAATGCAAGATACAGAAAGACGTCTTTAACAACCTGACCTGTCAGTGCACCTTTATAATCACCAAGACTTGGTTTTATTAAAGGCCATTCTATTGAACTAAACCACCACCTTTACGGTGGAAGCACACACTACCCACACCCATTTTTTTCTTTTTCTTCCCTCCTTTTTTTTCTTTTTACCTCCTTCCTTTTTTACTTCATTTCTACACTCTTTTTTGGCTGACATTCTCTGGCCCTGACATATTGATTGTTATCTGCAGTATGCTCTATATTACCCTAATATTATGGCCTGTTGGCAAACTAGATTTTTTCCCCTTTGCCTTGTTTTTTTTTTTGTCGTTATGTTGACAATAACAAGATAATACACAAAGGGGGAACCAAGATTAAACTTTTACTGACCAAAAAGAACATCAGGGTAAGAGTCAAGTTTGTCCATTAACAGTAGTTTTAGAACAACAATTTTCTAAACAGAAAAGGCAAAGATAGAAGCAAGAAAACCAAAGATACCAACTGTAAAGACTACCAAGAAAGTATTCTAATTTGGGTAGCTTTGCGGCATTAGGTTCTCCACAGCTTAGCACCATAGATTCCACTATAAAATGTTCACCAGAGAATGCTGGAGGATAATGTGAGATCAAGTGTCAAAAAATAGAAGCTTGACTGAAAGTTATGCTTGCAACGACCCTATACATACTGTCAGGATCCGGGCTGGTATGCGGAGAGGACACGGGTGGTGGATCCTCTGTGTCAGTGAGGAGATGGCGTGGGCCGTACCAGGGGAACGGAATCTAAGGGGTTACTGGTTTTCACCAGAGCCCGCCGCAAAGCGGGATGGACTTGCAGCGGCAGGTAACCCCCAGGTCGTTCCACCCGATAGCGACTCAACCACACTGACAGCTGAGACAGGCGCGGTACACAAGGGCAAGGCAAGAGCAAGGTCGGACGTAGCAGAAGGTCTGGGCAGGCAGCAAAGGTTCGTAGTCAGGGGCAACGGTAAGGGTCTGGATACACAGGTAATGGAACACACAGAAACGCTTTCTCAGGGCACAAGGCAACAAGATCCGGCTGGGACAGGAAGGGGAAGTGGGTTTTTATGGAGTGGGAAGTGCTTAGGAACTAATTGGGCCAGGCACCAATTAATGGTGCACTGGCCCTTTAAATCTGAGAGACCCGGCGTGCGCGCCCTAGAGAGCGTGGCCGCGTGTGCCGGTATTGAGCAGAAGGACGGGGCCGGTAACAGACACGGGATGCGACCCGCGGGCAGGCACGTCCCACCACGGGGATCGCATCCCCGCCGAGGGAAATAGAGCAGCGCTCCCGGTCAGACTCGCAGACCGGAGCGCTGCAAGCAGAGGAGTAACGCCACGAGCGCTCCGGAGGGGAAGCGGGGCCCGGAGCGCTCGGCGTTACAGTACCCCCCCCTTTGGTCTCCCCCTCTGTTTGGAGCCCAGGAACCTATGGATGAGTTCCTTGTCGAGGATATTGTCCTTGGGCTCCCAAGACCTCTCTTCGGGACCACAATTCTCCCAATCAACGAGAATTTTTTTTTTTTTACCTCTGACGACCTTGGAGACGAGGATTTCTTTTACCGAGAAGACGTCAGAGGACCCAGTGACAGGAGCAGGAACGGTGACCTTGGGGGAAAAGCGGTTAAGAATGAGAGGTTTGAGAAGGGATACATGAAAGGAGTTAGGAATACGAAGAGAAGGAGGAAGATGGAGCTTGTAGGAGACGGAGTTGATTTGACTTTTGACTCTATATGGTCCGAGGTAACGAGGACCCAACTTGTAGCTAGGGACACAAAACCGAATATATTTGGCAGAGAGCCACACTTTGTCACCAGGGGCAAAGACAGGAGGAGTTCTTCTCTTCTTATCCGCATGTTTCTTCATGCGAGAAGAGGCCAGTGAGAGCGACTTTTGAGTTTCTTTCCAGATAGAAGAGAAGTCCAGGGTCAAATCATCTACGGCAGGAACTCCAAATGAAGTGGGCATGGGGAGGGGGGGGGGAAGAGGGTGACGGCCGTACACCACAAAGAACGGAGACTTGGCAGATGACTCAGAGTTTTTGAAATTGTACGAGAATTCAGCCCAGGGTAACAGGTCGACCCAATCATCTTGACGGGAGGAAACAAAATGTCGCAGGTAGTCACCAACGATCAACGACCACCCAGATGACTGTGTTGCCATGGGATACAGGAAGATCAGTGATGAAGTCCATTGCTTTGTGGGACTTAGGCTGTTCAGGCACCGGCAGCGGATGGAGAAGACCTGAAGGTTTCTGACGAGGGGTCTTGTCACGTGCACATACTGTACAGACTCGTACGAAATCGGTCACATCCTTTTCCAAGGAGGACCACCAATAGTGTCTGGCAATCAACTGTAAAGTCTTTTTTATTCCAGCGTGACCAGCCAGAAGGGAGGAATGGCCCCATTTGAGGATCCGTAGGCGAAGACTTGGAGGAATATAAGTCTTTCCTGGAGGGACAGGTACCAGAGAAGCAGGAGCAGAAGAGATCAGGCACTCAGGGGGAATGATGTGTTGAGGAAGGGTCTCGGCTTCAGAGGCATCGGTGGTACGAGATAGAGCATCAGCTCTGACATTCTTGTCTGCGGGATGAAAATGGATCTGAAAGTTGAAACGGGCAAAAAACAACAACCACCTTGCCTGGCGAGGATTTAGCCGCTGGGCGGATTGGAGATCAGACAAATTTTTGTGATCTGTATAAATGGTGATGGGGTGAAGGGATCCTTCCAAAAGATGTCTCCACTCCTCAAGGGCCAACTTAATCGCCAACAGTTCACGGTCTCCGATGGAATAATTTTTTTCTGGAGGTGAAAAGGTTTTGGAGAAAAATCCGCAAGTGACATTTTTTCCTTTAGCGGATTTTTGTAGGAGAACAGCTCCGGTTCCAACGGAGGAAGCGTCAACCTCGAGGAAGAAGGGCTTCTGAGGATCAGGTCTGGACAAGACTGGAGCAGTGGAGAAGGCGGCTTTGAGGTGGTTAAAGGCTTCCTCCGCCTGAGGCGGCCAGGATTTCAGATTAGCATTTTTCTTAGTCAGTGCTACAATAGGAGCAACGATAGTGGAGAAGTGGGGAATGAATTGAAGGTAGTAATTTGCAAATCCGAGAAATCTTTGGATTGCTCGCAGGCCAGTGGGACGAGGCCAATCCATTACCGCAGAACATTTATCAGGGTCCATTTGAAGACCTTGTCCGGACACAATGTAACCCAAGAAGGGAAGACTGCTGCGTTCGAATAGACACTTCTCGATTTTGGCGTAAAGTTGATTTTGGCGTAGTCGCTGGAGTACTTGACGAACATGAAGGCGATGTTCCTCTAGGTTGGAGGAAAAAATGAGGATGTCGTCAAGATAGACTACCACAAAAGAGTACAGCATATCCCGAAAAATGTCATTAACAAAGTCCTGAAAGACTGCTGGGGCGTTGCATAGACCAAATGGCATAACTAGGTATTCAAAATGACCATCTCTGGTATTGAAGGCGGTCTTCCATTCATCGCCTGCTCGAATACGGATGAGGTTAAATGCGCCCCTTGGATCTAGTTTGATGAAAATCTTAGCACCTCGCAGACGGTCGAAGCGTTCAGAGATGAGTGGCATAGGATAGCGATTCTTTACGGTAATTTTATTGAGACCGCGGTAATCAATACAAGGGCAGAGAGATCCATCTTTTTTAGCGACAAAAAAAAATCCAGCTCCAGCCGGGGAAGAAGATTTCCGGATAAAACCTCTTTTGAGGTTTTCCTGTATGTACTCAGACATAGCTTGGGTTTCCGGGGCAGAAAGTGGGTAAATCCTACCACGGGGCGGTGTGGTACCAGGGAGCAGGTCGATAGGACAGTCATAGGGTCTATGTGGTGGTAAGACCTCTGCCTGCTTTTTACAAAAGATGTCCGAAAAGTCCTGATAGGCCTTAGGAAGACCTGGCAAAGGAGTAGCCATGGAGACTTGGCAGGAAGAAACTGGGTGAAGACATCGCTTGTGGCAAGAAGATCCCCAGCTCTTAATGTCCCCGGTGACCCAGTCGAGGCTAGGCGAATGACGTTGGAGCCAGGGCAAGCCCAGAAGAATTTCAGAAGTGCAGTTGGGTAGCACAAAAAATTCAATATGTTCATGAAGGTGAACTCCAACAGTCATGAGTAGAGGTTGAGTGCGGTAACGCACGGTGCAGACTAGGGATCGGCCGATTATCGGTATGGCCGACATTATCGGCCGATAATCACGATTTTGGGCATTATCGGTATCAGCAATTACCTTGCCGATAAGCCGATAATGCCCTGCCCCCCCGCACCGCCCCCACCGCACTGCGACCGCCATCCCCGGTTTTATAATTACCTGTTCCCGGGGCCCACGCTACTTCTTACTCCTGCTGCGTCCTGCGTTACGCTGTGCGCAGTGACTTGACTTGCGTGACGTGACGTCACCGTTAGTGCGCACAGTGACAGTTCAGAAGGATGCCACCGGAGCCAGATGTAGAGTGGACCCCGGGAACAGGTAATTATAAAACCGGGGATGGGGGAGGCAATGGGGCCGGGGCGGTGTGGCGGGTCGGGGGGGGGGGGGGGGGGTGGTCGTGGTGCGGCGGGAAGGGGGGGGGGGTGGCAGTGATAGGTCTCAGGACCCCCGGACAGGCAGGGGGAGAGAAGCGGGTGGCGGCGACGGTCTATGGCACCGCAAAAGCCGCTGCAGTGCATTGATTTAAATCAATGATCTGCAGCAGTGTCGCGGGGGGATAAATAGCCGATAACTTATACCGGAATATCGGTATAAGATATTCACCGATTATCGGTATCGGCCCTAAAAAAACGATATCGGTCGATTCCTAGTGCAGACCAGTCTCTCTCCATTGACGGATGAAATGAAGAGAGGCTTGACGAGACGGGTAACTGGAATGTTGAATCTGTTTACTAGGGAGGCTTCAATGAAACTTCCTGCTGAACCCAAGTCCAAGAAGGCCACAGCGGAGAAGGAAGTAGCATTAGCGGTTATAGCAATCCGCACAGGTAAAGTCAATCTTGGAGAGGTAGAATTCACTCCTAGCAACGACTCTCCTACGTTGACTAGGTGAGTGGGTGCATTTCTCAGAAGCGGAGGATGAATAGGACAGTCTTTTAGGAAATGTTCGGTGCTTGCACAGTATAGACACAGGTTTTCATTCCTACGGCGAGTCCTCTCTTGTTGGGTCAGGCGAGACCGATCCACTTGCATAGCCTCCTCGGCAGGAGGCACAGGAACAGATTGCAAAGGACGTTGGAGGAGAGGAGCCTGGGAGGAAAACTGCCTGGTGTGAACAAGATCCTTTTCCTGACGAAGCTCCTGGCGACTTTCCGAGAAACGCATGTCGATGCGGGTGGCCTAATGGATGAGTTCAGACAGGTTAGCAGGAATTCCTCGTGCGGCCAGGACATCTTTGATGTGACTGGATAAGCCTTTCTTGAATGTTGCACAGAGGGCCTCATTATTCCAGGAAAGCTCAGAGGCGAGGGTGCGGAACAAGATGGCGTATTCGCCCACAAAAGAACTCCCTTGGACAAGATTCAGCAAAGCAGTCTCGGCTGAGGAAGCCCAGGCTGGCTCCTCAAAAGCACTACGTACTTCTGAGAAGAAGGACTGGATTGTAGCAGTGGCAGGATCGTTGCGGTCCCAAAGCGGTGTGGCCCATGACAAGGCCTTTCCAGACAGGAGGCTGACCACGAACGCCACCTTAGACCGTTCAGTAGGAAATTGGTCCGACATCATCTCCAGGTGTAGGGAACACTGGGACAGGAATCCACGGCACAGTTTAGAGTCCCCATCAAACTTGTCTGGAAGAGACAGGCGGAAACTGGGAGCAGCCACTCGCTGCGAAGATGCAGGAGCTGGCGGAGGAGATGGTTGCTGTTGTTGCGGCAGAAGCTGTTGCAGCATAGCGGTCAGCTGAGTCAGCTGTTGTCCTTGTTGCGCGATCTTCTGTGATTGCTGGGCAACCACGGAGGTTAGGTCAGTGACACCAGGCAGCGGGACCTCAGCGGGATCCATTGCCGGATCTACTGTCAGCATCCGGACTGGTATGCGGAGAGGACATGGGTGGTGGATCCTCTGTGTCAGTGAGGAGATGGCGTGGGCTGTACTAGGGGAACGGAATCTAAGGGGTTACTGGTTTTCACCAGAGCCTGCCGCAAAGCGCGATGGACTTGCAGCGGCAGGTAACCCCCAGGTCGTTCCACCCGATAGCGACTCAACCTCACTGACAGCTGAGACAGGCGCGGTACACAAGGGCAAGGCAAGAGCAAGGTCGGACGTAGCAGAAGGTCTGGGCAGGCAGCAATGGTTCGTAGTCAGGGGCAAAGGCAAGGGTCTGGATACACAGGTAATGGAACACACAGAAACGCTTTCTCAGGGTACAAGGCAACAAGATCCGGCAGGGACAGGAAGGGGAAGTGGGTTTTTATGGAGTGGGAAGTGCTTAGGGCCAGGCACCAATTAATGGGGCACTGGCCCTTTAAATCTGAGAGACCCGGCACGCGCGCGCCCTAGAGAGCAGGGCCACGTGCGCCGGGACTGAGCAGAAGGACGGGGCCGGTAAGAGACACGGGATGCAACCCGCGGGCGGGCACGTCCCGCCCCGGGGATCGCATCCCCGCCGAGGGAAATAGAGCAGCGCTCCCGGTCAGACTCGCAGACCGGAGCGCTGCAAGCAGAGGAATAACGCCGCGAGCGCCCAGGGGGGAAGCTCGGCGTTACACATACCAGTAAACATAAGAAGCCTCCTGTCAAGATAATGAGGAGGATTCAAAAAAAGAATCTCCTTAAACATTACACAATTCCAATAAAGAAATTGGAAACATTTCTCTGAGTTGATGGCAAAGGCTAGTTTTAAAATGTATTTGAAAGGTTGTTTCTGTTTAAGAGGGGCAATGCTAGGAACTTGTGTCTTTTTAGTAAATGTAATCACAGGAAATACCATTGCTTAATGTGTCAGAGGGAGTGGTCTATCCTGGGTCTGCTGAGTTCCTGTGAACTACAGGATTGCATCACCACCTGTGAGATTCTCCTGGCAACTCCTACATCCCTCACTTCCCAGCTCTTTCTGTATACTGCTACTTCTACTGTCTCTATGGGATCAGGATAGAGTAGTTATACAACTGCCTTCAGTGCTATCTATATACTGCTGCTGCTATATCTATGGGATCAGGATATATAGTAGGTATACCCCTCGCCTCTAGCTCTATCTGTATACTGCTGTTATGTACAGTCATGGCCGTAACGTTTTTCTAGAAAATGAAGTATTTCTCACAGAAAAAAATGGCAGTAACACATGTTTTGCTATACACATGTTTATTCCTTTTGTGTTAATTGGAACTAAACCAAAAAAGGGAGGAAAAAAAGCAAATTGGACATAATGTCACACCAAACTCCAAAAATGGGCTCGACAAAATTATTGGCACCCTTTCAAAATTGTGGAAAAATAAAATGGTTTCAAGCATGTGATGCTCCTTTAAACTCCCCTGGGGCAAGTAACAGGTGTGGGCAATATAAAAATCACACCTGAAAGCAGATAAAAAGGAGAGATGTTCACTTAGTCTTTGCATTGTGTGTCTGTGTGTGCCACACTAATCCTGTACAACAGAAAGAGGAGAAGAGAACTGTCTGAGGACTTGTGGACCAAAATTGTGGAAAAATATCAACAATCTCAAGGTTACAAATCCTTCTCCAGAGATCTAGATTTGCCTTTGTCCACAGTGCGCAACATTATCAAGAAGTTTTCAACCCATGGCACTGTAGCTAATCTCCATGGGTGTGGACAGAAGAAAAAAATGTATGAAAGGTGTCAATGCAGGATAGTTCAGATGGTGGATAAGCAGCCCCAAACAAGTTCCAAAAATATTCAAGCTGTACTGCAGGCTCAGGTAGCATCAGTGTCAGCGCGAACTATCTGTCGACATTTAATTGAAATTAAACACTATGGCAGGAGATGCAGGAGGACCCCACTGCTGACACAGAGACATAAAAAAGCAAGACTACATTTTTGCCAGAATGAATCTGAATAAGCCAAAATCCTTCTGGGAAAATGTCTTGTGGACAGATGAGACCAAGCTAGAGATTTTTGGTAAAGCACATAATTCTACTGTTTACCGAAAACAGAATGAGGCCTACAAAGAAAAGAACACAGTACCTACAGTGAAATATGGTGGAGGTTCAATGATGTTTTGGGGTTGTTGGCACTGGGTGCCTTGAATGTGTGTCGGGCATCATGAAATCTGAGGATTACTAACAGATTTTAGGTAGCACTGTACAGCCCAGTGTCAGAAAGCTGGGTTTGGTCCAAGATCTTGGGTCTTCCAGCAGGACAATGGCCCCAAACATGCATCAAAAAGCACCCAGAAATGGATGGCAACAAAGCGCTGGAGAGTTCTGAAGTGGACAGCAATGAGTGCAGATCTAAATCCCATTGAACACCTGTGGAGAGATCTAAAAATTGCTGTTGGGAAAAGGCGCCTTCCAATCAGAGAGAGACCTGGAGCAGTTTGTAAAGGAAGAGTGGTCCAACATTCTGGCTGAGAGTTGTAAGAAGCTTATTGATGGTTATAGGCATTTCAGTTGTCTTTCATTTATTTTTTCCAAAGGGTGTGCAACCAAATATTAAGTTAAGGGTGCCAATAATTTTGTCCAGCCAATTTTTGGAGTGTAACATTTTGTCCAATTTGCTTTTTTTCATCCCTTTTTTGGTTTAGTTCCAATACACACAAAGGGAATAAACATGTGTATAGCAAATGTGTTAATGCAATCCTCTTCTGTGAGAAATACTCCATTTTCTAGAAAAACTTCAAGGGTGCCAACATTTACGGCCATGACTGTATATGGAATCAGGACATATGGTAATTATACACCACCCCTGAGGCAGTGTTCAAATTTTTGCTGTGATTTTCCGAAAACTGGAAAAAAAAAGGTGTTATTTACTGCAGTTATTACAAGATGAATAACCCTCCCACTGGATAAGCCCCTTTAATGGGAAGAAGTGGGAACCATAGTGTGAACATGGGGAAAAAGAAAAGAGTTGGCACCTGAAGGGTTAATGGGTGAAAACAGTGGGGACAGCACCTGAGCGGTTAAAAAGGGAGGGGACAGCACCTAAAAGGTTAAAAGGGGGAAAGAGAGAGGACAGCACCTAAAGGGTTAGCAGAGGGGGAAGCACCTAAAGGGTTAAAAAGGGAATAGAGGGGACAGCATCTTATGGGTTAAATGATAGAAGGGACAGCACCTGATGGGTTAAAAGAAGAGAAAAAGAGGGTGACAGCACCTAAAGGGTTAATTGGAGAAATAGAGGGGAGAGCACCTGAAGGGTTAATCTATAAGGCTAAGCCGTACTCTAGGAGAGAAGGAGCAGAGAATGGGCATCCTCCCTGCACCAGGACACTGTAGGGAGGATTAAGAACAGAGCTTCTGGTAGGTGTTTGGAGCGAAGGCTTCTTGTGACAGGAGGTGGCACTCACTGAAGACACTGGCACCAACTTCCAGACTGCACTCTTGGCTGTGGTCTCGGTGCTTCAAGTAGGCTGCACATGTCGCAGGCCAACAGCGCCCTAACAACCGATGCCATGCCCCTAACAACCTATGCCATGCCCCAAATGACTGATGCCACACCCCCTATCTACCGACAAATCGATAATAGAAATCATTGACAACGATTTACATTATCAATTATACTCTAATTATCATATCATTAACTATAATTAACCCCTGATTATAGGTTATATAACTTTCTCCCCATGGCAGTATTTGTCTAAAACAACACACTTGGAATACTTAAATGTATCAAAACTGCATGTAATGTGAACTGATACCAACCCACTTATCAGTCTCAGCAGTTTAGGCTTCTGGTTGCTGGAGTGTAGACTGGTGATTAGGTTGGTCTCATTAGATAAATTGTAGTGAAGAGACTCCGCCCCCTCTCTCTGCAAAACCAGAGTAATCATGGGAAATGTAGGCAGCATGAAAAAATTATTTCTGTTCTTAAAGGGGTAGTCCAGTGGTGAAAAACTTATCCCCTATCCTAAGGATAGGGGATAAGTTTGAGATCGCGGGGGTCCGACCGCTGGGGCCCCCTGCGATCTCTCTGTACGGGGCCCCGGCTCTCCGCCGAGATAGCGGGTGTCGACCCCCGCACGAGGCGGCGGCCGACACGCCCCCTCAATACATCTCTATGGCAGAGCCGGAGATTGCCGAAGGCAGCGCTTCGGCTCTGCCATAGAGTTGTATTGAGGGGGCGTGTCGGCCGCCGCCTCGTGCGGAGGTCGACACGCCCCCTTCCAGCGGGCTGTCGGGGCTCCGTACAGGAGATCGCGGGGGGCCCCAGGGGTCGGACCCCCCGCGATCTGCAACTTATCCCCTATCCTTAGGATAGGGGATAAGTTGCTCACCACTGAATCACCACTGGACTACTCCTTTAAATAGGATAAATATGGCTGAAAAATAGAATCAACATGGGACAAAAGTTGTTTTAAATGACAGTAACCCTTTATGTGCCATTGCTTCATCCTCTGTAAGGGTGGGTTCACACTATGTTTGTAGTGTACGGGTGCCAGTTCTGGTTGGGAGGAGCGAAAATCGGGCGCTCCTGTATAGAGCTGTGCCTGCAGACCTGCATGTTATTATAATTGTGTGACCCCTACTTCACCTCAATAACTAAATCTGCATTGTTTATAAGCATCAGTCAGTTGCTTATTAACATGTTAACTTTAAGAGAACATTGGTATGCTTACAATGCGGTACATTAAGAACACCAAAGCAGAGGTCTAGAGTCTCAGATGTATCCATACAAGTTTTTGAAATAAGTAAGATTTCTCCTTTCAGCATGAGAGGGCTTAGTGTCATTCTAATTCTGACATACATATCTGATGACAAGGATTTTTGTAATGACTGTGTAAGTGGAGAAGGAATTAATTAGCTGCACCAGTCTCATGTCTTTTGATCATAGTGCCTCCAAGTTGTCCCTATTTACTATTCATTACTGAAATATACGTGATAGTCTAGAGCAGGGGTACTCAACTACTTTTAGTAGGGGTCCGCTTTTCCAGGTCTGCCATCCGGTGAAGGTCCAAGCTAAACGCTAAGATATGGTTCACACCTAGCGGACGCAATGCTATGCCAGTAATAGGCGCTGCCTGTTGTAGAACATAATTAGTACTTAATAAGTCATAATCGTTCTTCAACTGCCACACACTATGCCCCTGAATATAATACTTCCACATGCTGTTTACCTAAATAGAATGCTGTCAAACACTATGCCCCTGATATAATACTGCCACACACATGTCCCTGAGTATAATTATGCCACACACTGTGCCCCTGAACATAATACTGCCACACACCATGCCCCTGAGTGTAATACTGCCTCACACTGTGCCCCTGATATAATACTGCCACACACATGTCCCTGAGTATAATTATGCCACACACTGTGCCCCTGAACATAATACTGCCACACACCATGCCCCTGATTGTAATACTGCCTCACACTGTGCCCCTGAGTATAATTCTGCCACACACTGTGCCCTTGAACATAATACTGCCACACACCATGCCCCTGAGTGTAATACTGCCTCACACTGTGCCCCTGATATAATACTGCCACACACATGTCCCTGAGTATAATTATGCCACACACTGTGCCCCTGAACATAATACTGCCACACACCATGCCCCTGATTGTAATACTGCCTCACACTGTGCCCCTGAGTATAATTCTGCCACACACTGTGCCCTTGAACATAATACTGCCACACACCATGCCCCTGAGTGTAATACTGCCTCACACTGTGCCCCTGATATAATACTGCCACACACATGTCCCTGAGTATAATTCGGCCACTCACTGTGCCCCTGAACATAATACTGCCACACACCATGCCCCTGATTGTAATACTGCCTCACACTGTGCCCCTGATATAATACTGCCACACACATGTCCCTGAGTATAATTCTGCCACACACTGTGCCCCTGAACATAATACTGCCACACACCCTGCCCCTGAGTGTAATACTGCCTCACACTGTGCCCCTGATATAATACTGCCACACACCTGTCCCTGAGTATAATACTGCCACACACTGTGCCCCTGAGTATAAAACTACCACATGCTGGGCCCCCAAATATTATATTGCCACTGTGCCCTGTAGCAAATTATACCTCTGTGTCCCTTAAAACAATGAATGAGGTGCCCCCCATATGAACTCTCCAGCTGTTGCAAAACTACAACTGCCAGCATGCAGACAGAAGAGCATGATGAGAGCTGTAGTTTTGAAACAACTGTAGAGATAAAGGTTGGGAAATTCATGTAATACACATACAGTACTTCCAGGGCTGGACTGGGAGCAAAAATAGTCCCGGGCATATTAGACTATGCAGCCCATTAAAATAAAATAGGCTGTATACTCTAAAATCACCTCGGTTTAAGTGGCTCTCCAGCTGTTGCAAAGCTACAACTCCCATCATGCCTGCAAAGGTTCAGTCATTATGGAAGTTGTAGTTTTCCAACAGTTGGACAGCCACAGATTGGGGTACAGTGTCACCCATCATCGCTGCAGAAATTATGAGTCACTACAGGTTAGTGCATAGAATTAGTTAGTCCATTAACCCCTTAAGGACCAGGCCATTTTACACCTTAGGACCGGAGCGTTTTTTGAACATCTGACCACTGTCACTTTAAGCATTAATAACTCTAAGACGCTTTTACCTATCATTCTGATTCCAAGATTGTTTTTTCGTGACATATTCTACTTTATGTTATTGGTAAAATTTTGTCGATACTTGCATCGTTTCTTAGTGAAAAATTCCAAAATTTGCTGAAAAAATTGAAAATTTTGCATTTTTCTAACTTTGAAGCTCTCTGCTTGTAAGGAAAATGGATATTCCAAATTTAAAAAAAAATTTATTCACAAAAACAATATGTCTACTTTATGTTTGCATCATAAAATTGATGTGTTTTTACTTTTGGAAGACACCAGAGGGCTTCAAAGTTAAGCAGCAATTTTTCAATTTTTCACAAAATTTTCAAACTCACAATTTTTCAGGGACCAGTTCAGGTTTGAAGTGGATTTGAAGGGTCTTCATATTAGAAATACCCCACAAATGACCCCATTATAAAAACTGCACCCCCAAAAGTATTCAAAATGACATTCAGTCAGCGTTTTAACCCTTTAGGTGTTTCACAGGAATAGCAGCAAAGTGAAGGAGAAAATTCACCATCTTCATTTTTTACACTCGCATGTTCTTGTAGACCCAATTTTTGAATTTTTACAAGGGGTAAAAGGAGAAAAGTTATACTTATATTTGTAGCCCAATTTCTCTCGAGTAAGCACATACCTCATATGTCCATGAAAAGTGTTCGGCGGGCGCAGTAGAGGGCTCAGAAGCGAAGGAGCGACAAGGGGATTTTGGAGAGTATGTTTTTCTGAAATGGTTTTTGGGGGGCATGATGCATTTAGGAAGCCCCTATGGTACCAGAACAGCAAAAAATCCCCACATGGCATACCATTTTGGAAACTAGACCCCTTGGGGAACGTCACAAGGGGTAAAGTGAACCTTAATACCCCACAGGTGTTTCACGACTTTTGCATATGTAAAAAAATATATATATTTTTTCACTAAAATGTGTGTTTCCCCCCAAATTTCACATTTTTGCAAGGGTTAATAGCAGAAAATACCCCCCAAAATTTGTAACCCCATCTCTTCTGAGTAGGAAGGTACGCCATAAGTGGACCTGAAGTGCACTACGGGTGAACTACAATGCTCAGAAGAGAAGGAGTCATATTTGGCTTTTGGAGAGCAAATTTTGCTCAGGGGGCATGTCGCATTTAGGAAGCCCCTATGGTGCCAGGACAGCAAAATAACCCCAACATGGCATACCATTTTGGAAACTAGACCCCTTGAGGAACGTAACAAGGGGTACAGTGAGCATTTACCCCCCACTGGTGTCTGTCAGAACTTTGGAACAGTGGGCTGTACAATATTTTTTTTATTTGCACAGCCCACTGTTCCAAAGATCTGTCAGACACCAGTGGGGTGTAAATTCTCACTGCACCCCTCATTACATTCCGTGAGGGGTGTAGTTTCCGAAATGGGGTCACATGTGGTTTTTTTTTTTGCGTTTGTCAAAACCGCTGTAACAATCAGCCACCCCTGTGCAAATCACCTCAAATGTACATGGTGCACTCTCCATTCTGGGCCTTGTTGTGCGCCCCCAGAGCACTTTGCGCCCACTTATGGGGTATCTCCGTAGTCGGGAGAAATTGCATTACAAATTTTGGGGGGCGTTTTTCCCTTTTACCTCTTGTCAAAATGAAAAGTATAGGGCAACACCAACGTGTTAGTGTAAAAAATTTATTTTTTTACACTAACATGCTGTTGTAGACCCCAACTTCACCTTTTCATAAGGGGTTAAAGGAGAAAAAGCCCCCCAAAATTTGTAACACAATTTCTCCCGAGTACGGCGATACCCCATATGTGGCCCTAAACTGTTGCCTTGAAATACGACAGGGCTCCAAAGTGAGAGCGCCATGCGCATTTGAGGCCTAAATTAGGAATTTGCATAGGGGTAGACATAGGGGTATTCTACGCCAGTGATTCCCAAACAGGGTGCCTCCAGCTGTTGCAAAACTCCCAGCATGCTTGGACAGTCAACGGCTGTCCGGCAATACTGGGAGTTGTTGTTTTGCAACAGCTGGAGGCTCCATTTTGGAAACAGTGGCGTACCAGACGTTTTTCATTTTTATTGGGGAGGGGAGGGGGGCTGTGTAGGGGTATGTGTATATGTAGTGTTTTTTACTTTTTATTTTATTTTGTGTTGGTGTAGTGTAGTGTTTTTAGGGTACAGTCACATGGGCGGGGGATTACAGCGAGTTCCCGCTGTGAGTTTGAGCTGCCGCGCAAAATTTGCTGCATTGCAAACTTGCAGCCTGATACTCACTGTAAGCCCCCTGCCCATGTGAATGTACCCTGTACATTCACAAGGGGGGGACCTCCAGCTGGTACAAAACTACAACTCCCAGCATGCACAGTTTATCAGTGCATGCTGGTAGTTATAGTTTTGCAACAGCTGGAGGCACACGGTTGGGAAACACTGAGTTAGGAAACAGACAATGTTTCCCAACCAGTGTGCCTCCTGTTGTTGCAAAACCACAACTCCCAGCATTCTCAGGCATGCTGGGAGTAGTAGTTTGGCAACATCTTTAGAGCCAGATGTTGCCGAACTACAACTCCCAGCATGCTGGGAGTTGTAGTTTTGCAACATCTGGAGGACTAGTTTGCAGACCACTAATACAGTGGTTCCCAATCTGTGCCCTTCCAGATGTTGCAAAACTACAACTCCCAGTATGCCAAAACTGTCCAGGCATGCTGGGAGTTGTAGTTCTGCAACATCTGAAGGGCCAGATGTTACAGAACTACAACTCCCAGCATGCCTGGACAGTAAGGGCATGCTGAGGATGTGTAGTTTTGCAACATCTGGAAGGGCACAGTGGTCTCCAAACTGTGGACCTCCAGATGTTGCAAAACTGCAACTCCCAGCATGCCCAGACGCCAAGGGCTGTCTGGACATGCTGGGAGTTGTAGTATACAGGGTCCCATTACAGCAATGCATGTCGCTTTACGGCGACGTGCATTGCTGTAAAGGGCCCGACCGCGGCTGAAGATCTACTCACCTGTCGCCGCCGCCGCCATCTTCCTCGCCGGGATCCGGGTCTTCAGGGACAAGGTAAGTACCGGGGCTGGTCCCCAGCACTCCCCCGTCCCCCGCCGCGTCCTCCGGTCTTCCTCCCGTCCTCTCCGGACTTCCAGGGGCCGGGCAGGACGGGTGGAAGTAACCGCCCCCCCTCCTGCGATTGGTCGGTTAGTAAACCGACGGATCGCAGGGGATCGGAGGAGGTGGCCGGCTTGCCACCTCGCTCCGATACTTCAGCATGGTCCTGGCTGTCTGTGACAGCCGGGATCATGTGAAATTACCGGGCGGTCGGGTCCCAGAGACCCGATCAGCCCGGTATCACCGCAGATCGCAAGGGCGATTTCCCTTGCTATTTGCGGCGATCGCCGACATGGGGGGCCTACATGGCCCCCCTCGGCGTTTGCCCTGGATGCCTGCTGAAGGATTTCAGCAGGCATCCAGTTCTGATCTCTGCCCGACGAGCGGCAGAGACCGGAAATACAACAGGACGTTCTCTAACGTCCTTGGGCATTAAAGCCCAGGTAGTGAGGACATTAGAGAACGTCCTATGTCCTTAACAGGTTAAAAGGATTGGGCTGGGGGAAAATGTGTGCAAGTGGGTAAGTAACTGTCTCAGTGATAGGAAACAGAGGGTGGTTATTAACGGTACTTATTCTGATTGGGTGACTTTTACTAGTGGGGACCACAGGGGTCAGTCTTGGGTCCTATTCTATTTAATATATTTATTAATGACCTTGTAGAGGGTTGAATAATAAAGTAGCAATCTTTGCAGATGATAATAAACTCTGTAAAGTGGTCACCACAATAGAGGACAGGCAAATAGAATCATGGGGTGCATCAATAAGGGCATAGATGCCCACGACAAGGAAATAAATCTACTACTGTACAAATCACTAGTCAGACCACACATAGAATACTGTGTACAGTACTGGTCAGACCACACATAGAATACTGTGTACTGTACTGGTCAGACCACACATAGAATACTGTGTACAGTACTGGGCACCAGTGTACAAGAAAGATATAGTGGAGCTGGAGAGGGTTCAAAGACGGGCAACCAGGGTAATACGGGGAATGGGAGGACTGCAGTACCCAGAAAGATTATCAGAATTAGGGTTATTTAGTTTAGAAAAAAGAAGGCTTAGGGGAGACCTAATAACTATGTATAAATATATCAGGGGACAGTACAGAGATCTCTCCCATGATCTATTTATACCCAGGACTGTATCTATAACAAGGGGGCATCCTCTACGTCTAGAGGAAAGATTATTTCTACACCAGCACAGACAGGGATTTGTATCAGTGTATACCGATACATATGAATGCCAGGACAGCGGCTGCCACCTCTGGCCGGTTCCTGAACTGGACAGAGGTCCGGATGAATGGCGGGCAGTTGAGTATCGCTGGTCTACAGTATCATGTGGAAAGGTATTCAGTAAAAATAGTCTTTAACCCCTTAAGGACCAGGCCATTTTATACCTTAAGGACCGGAGCGTTTTTTGCAATTCTGACCACTGTCACTTTAAACATTAATAACTCTGGAATGCTTTTAGTTATCATTCTGATTCCGAGATTGTTTTTTCGTGACATATTCTACTTTAACTTAGTGGTAAAATTTCATGGTAACTTGCATCCTTTCTTGGTGAAAAATCCCAAAATTTGATGAAAAAAATGAAAATTTTGCATTTTTCTAACTTTGAAGCTCTCTGCTTGTAAGGAAAATGGATATTCAAAATATATTTTTTTTGGGTTCACATATACAATATGTCTACTTTATGTTTGCATCATAAAATTTATGAGTTTTTACTTTTGGAAGACACCAGAGGGCTTCAAAGTTCAGTAGCAATTTTGAAATTTTTCACAAAATTTTCAAACTCACTATTTTTCAGGGACCAGTTCAGTTTTGAAGTGGATTTGAAGGGTCTTCATATTAGAAATACCCCATAAAAGACCCCATTATAAAAACTACACCCCTAAAGTATTCAATAAAACATTCAGTAAGTGTATTAACCCTTTAGGTTTTTCACAGGAATAGCAGCAAAGTGAAGGAGAAAATTCAAAATCTTCATTTTTTACACTCGCATGTTCTTGTAGACCCAATTTTTGAATTTTTGTAAGGGGTAAAAAGGAGAAAATGTTTACTTGTATTTGAAACCCAATTTCTCTCGAGTAAGCACATACCTCATATGTCTATGTTATTTGTTCAGCGGGCGCAGTAGAGGGCTCAGAAGGGAAGGAGCGACAAATGGTTTTTGGGGGGCATGCCGCATTTAGGAAGCCCCTATGGTGCCAGGACAGCAAAAAAAAAACACATGGCATACCATTTTGGAAACTAGACCCCTCAGGGAACGTAACAAGGGGTAAAGTGAACCTTAATATCCTACAGGTGATTCACGACTTTTGCATATGTAAAAAAAATATATATTTTTTTTACCTAAAATGCTTGGTTTCCCAAAAATTTTACATTTTTAAAAAGGGTAATAGCAGAAAATACCCCCCAAAATTTGAAGCCCAATTTCTCCCGATACAGAAAACACCTCGCATGGGGGTGAAAAGTGCTCTGCTGGTGCACTACAGGTCTCAGAAGAGAAGGAGTCACATTTGGCTTTTTGAAAGCAAATTTTGCTCTGGGGGCATGCCGCATTTAGGAAGCCCCTATGGTGCCAGAACAGCAAAAAAAAACCACATGGCATACCATTTTGGAAACTAGACCCCTCGGGGAACGTAACAAGGGGTAACGTGAACCTTAATGCCCTACAGGTGTTTCGCGACTTTTGCATATGTAAGAAAAAATAATTTTTTTTTACCTAAAATACTTGTTTTCCCAAAATGTTTACATTTTTAAAAAGGGTAATAGCGGAAAATACCCCCCAAAATTTGAAGCCCAATTTCTCCCGATTCAGAAAACACCCCATATGGGGGTGAAAAGTGATCTGCTGGCGCACTACAGGTCTCAGAAGAGAAGGAGTAACATTTGGCTTTTTGAAAGCAAATTTTGCTCTGGGGGCATGCCGCATTTAGGAAGCCCCCATGGTGCCAGGACAGCAAAAAAAGCCCACATGGCATACCATTTTGGAAACTAGACCCCTCGGGGAACGTAACAAGGGGTAATGTGAACCTTAATACCCTACAGGTGTTTCACGACTTTTGCATATGTAAAAAAATATATATTTTTTTTACCTAAAATGCTTGGCTTCCCAAAATTTTTACAATTTTAAAAAGGGTTATAGCAGAAAATACCCCCCAAAATTTGAAGCCCAATTTCTCCCGATTCAGAAAACACCCCATATGGGTGTGAAAAGTGCTCTGCTGGCGCACTACAGGTCTCAGAAGAGAAGGAGTCACATTTGGCTTTTTGAAAGCGAATTTTGCTCTGGGGGCATGCCGCATTTAGGAAGCCCCTATGGTGCCAGGACAGCAAAAAAAAAACACATGGCATACCATTTTGGAAACTAGACCCCTCGGGGAACGTAACAAGGGGTAATTTGAACCTTAATACCCTACAGGTGTTTCACGACTTTTGCATATGTAAAAAAATATATATTTTTTTTACCTAAAATGCTTGTTTTCCCAAAAATTTTACATTTTTTAAAAGGGTAATAGCAGAAAATACCCCCCAAAATTTGAAGCCCAATTTCTCCCGAGTACGGCGATACCCCATATGTGGCCCTAAACTGTTGCCTTGAAATACGACAGCGCTCCAAAGTGAGAGCGCCATACGCATTTGAGGCCTAAATTAGGGATTGCATAGGGGTGGACATAGGGGAATTCTACGCCAGTGATTCCCAAACAGGGTGCCTCCAGCTGTTGTAAAACTCCCAGCATGCCTGGACAGTCAGTGGCTATCTGGCAATACTGGGAGTAGTTGTTTTGCAACAGCTGGAGGCTCCGTTTTGGAAACAGTGGCGTACCAGACGTTTTTCATTTTTATTGGGGAGGGGGGCTGTGTAGGGGTATGTGTATATGTAGTGTTTTTTACTTTTTATTTTATTTTGTGTTAGTGTAGTGTAGTGTTTTTAGGGTACAGTCGCACGGGCGGGGGGTTCACAGTAGTTTTTCGCTGGCAGTTTGAGCTACGGCAGAAAATTTGACGCAGCTCAAACTTGCAGCCGGATACTTACTTTAATCCTCCGCCCATGTGAGTGTACCCTGTACGTTCACATTGGGGGGGGGGAACATCCAGCTGTTGCAAAACTACAACTCCCAGCATGTACGGTCTATCAGTGCATGCTGGGAGTTGTAGTTTTGCAACCGCTGGAGGCTCCGTTTTGGAAACAGTGGCGTACCAGACATTTTTCATTTTTATTGGGGAGGGGAGGGGGGCTGTGTAGGGGTATGTGTATATGTAGTGTTTTTTTACTTTTTATTTTATTTTGTGTTAGTGTAGTGTAGTGTTTTTAGGGTACAGTCGCACGGGCGGGGGGTTCACAGTCGTTTCTCGCTGGCAGTTTGAGCTGCGGCAGAAATTTTGCCGCACCTCAAACTTGCAGCCGGATACTTACTGTAATCCTCCGCCCATGTGAGTGTACCCTGTACGTTCACATTGGGGGGGGGGGGGACATCCAGCTGTTGCAAAACTACAACTCCCAGCATGTACGGTCTATCAGTGGATGCTGGGAGTTGTAGTTTTGCAACAGCTGGAGACACACAGGTTGTGAAACACCGAGTTTGGTAACAAACTCAGTGTTTTGCAACCAGTGTGCCTTCAGCTGTTGCAAAAGCTACAACCCCCAGCATGTACGGACAGCGGAAGGGCATGCTGGGTGTTGTAGTTATGCAACAGCTGGAGGCATACTACTTTGGCTGGGGATGCTGGGGATTGTAGTTATGCAACAGCTGGAGACACACTGGTTTGCTACTTAACTCAGTGTGCCTTCAGCTGTTGCAAAACTACAACTCTCAGCAGTCACCGACAGCCAACGGGCATGCTGGGAGTTGTAGTTATGCAACCACCAGATGCACCACTACAACTCCCAGCATGCACTTTAGCTGATTGTGCAAGCTGGGAGTTGTAGTTACACAACAGCTGAAGGTGCACTTTTCCATAGAAAGAATGTGCCTCCAGCTGTTGCAAAACTACAAGTCCCAGCATGCCCATAAGGGCATGCTGGGAGTTGTGGTGGTCTGCCTCCTGCTGTTGCATAACTACAGCTCCCAGCATGCCCTTTTTGCATGCTGGGAGCTGTTGCTAAGCAACAGCAGGAGGCTGTCACTCACCTCCAGCGATCCTCGCCGCACAGGTCAGTCCCTCGTCGTCTCCGCCGCCGCCGCTTCTCCTGGGGCCCCGATCCCAACAGGGGCGCCGGGGATCGGGGTCCCCAGCACCCGGGGTGCACGTCCCGCACCCGCTCACGTCCTCCAGAAGAGGGGCGGAGCGGGTTGCGGGAGTGACACCCGCAGCAGGCGCCCTGATTGGTCGGCCGGTAATCCGGCCGACGAATCAGGGCGATCGTGAGGTGGCACCAGTGCCACCTCACCCCTGCTGCCTCTGGCTGTTCGGGGCCGTCTCTGACGGCCCCGATCAGCCAATAATTCCGGGTCACCGGGTCACTGGAGACCCGATTGACCCGGAATCCGCCGCAGATCGCTGGACTGAATTGTCCAGCGATCTGCGGCCATCGCCGACATGGGGGGTCATAATGACCCCCCTGGGCGATATGCCCCGATGCCTGCTGAACGATTTCAGCAGGCATCGGGGACCGGCTCCGCTCCAGATGGTTGCGGGGGGCCGGTAAAACACATGACGTTCTCATACGTCATGTGTCCTTAAGGACTCGGAAATGGAGACGTATGAGAACGTCATGTGTCCTTAAGGGGTTAATATACACTCACTGCCCACTTTATTAGGTATATCTTGGAAGTACTGTGTTGGACCTTCTTTTGCCTTTATTCTGGTGATATACTTTCTACAAGGTGCTGGAAACATTCCTCAGAGATTTCACTACATATGGGCATGATGACATCACACAGTTCCTCCATATGGACATGATGACATCACACAGTTCCTCCATATGGACATGATGACACCACACAGTTCATCCATATGGACATGATGACATCACACAGTCCCTCCATATGGGCATGATGACATCACACAGTTCCTCCATATGGACATGATGACATCACATAGTTCCTCCATCTGGACATGATGACATCACACAGTTCCTCCATATGGACATGATGACATCACACAGTTCCTCCATATGGACATGATGACATCACATAGTTCCTCCATATGGACATGATGACATCACACAGTTCCTCTATATGGACATGATGACATCACACAGTTCCTCCATATGGACATAATGACATCACACAGTTCTCCATATGGACATGATGACATCACACAGTTCCTCCATATGGACATGATGACTTCACACAGTCCCTCCATATGGACATGATGACATCACACAGTTCCTCCATATAGACATGATGACATCACACAGTTCCTCCATATAGACATGATGACATCACACAGTTCCTCCATATGGACATGATGACATCACACAGTTCCTCCATATAGACATGATGACATCACACAGTTCCTTCATATGGACATGATGACATCACACAGTTCCTCTATATGGAAATGATGACATCACACAGTTCCTCCATATGGACATGATGACATCACACAGTTCCTTCATATGGACATGATGACATCACACAGTTCCTTCATATGGACATGATGACATCACACAGTTCCTCTATATGGACATGATGACATCACACAGTTCCTTCATATGGACATGATGACATCACACAGTTCCTCCATATGGACATGATGACATCACACAGTTCCTCCACATGGACATGATGACATTACACAGTTCCTTCATATGGACATGATGACATCACACAGTTCCTACATATGGACATGATGACATCACACAGTTCCTCCATATGAACATGATGACATCACACAGTTCCTCCATATGGACATGATGACATCACACAGTTCCTCCATATGAACATGATGACATCACACAGTTCCTCCATATGGACATGATGACATCACACAGTTCCTCCATATGGACATGATGACTTCACACAGTCCCTCCATATGGACATGATGACATCACACAGTTCCTCCATATAGACATGATGACATCACACAGTTCCTCCATATAGACATGATGACATCACACAGTTCCTCCATATGGACATGATGACATCACACAGTTCCTCCATATAGACATGATGACATCACACAGTTCTTCATATGGACATGATGACATCACACAGTTCCTCCATATGGACATGATGACATCACACAGTTCCTCCATATGGACATGATGACATCACATAGTTCCTCCATCTGGACATGATGACATCACACAGTTCCTCCATATGGACATGATGACATCACACAGTTCCTCCATATGGACATGATGACATCACATAGTTCCTCCATATGGACATGATGACATCACACAGTTCCTCTATATGGACATGATGACATCACACAGTTCCTCCATATGGACATAATGACATCACACAGTTCTCCATATGGACATGATGACATCACACAGTTCCTCCATATGGACATGATGACTTCACACAGTCCCTCCATATGGACATGATGACATCACACAGTTCCTCCATATAGACATGATGACATCACACAGTTCCTCCATATGGACATGATGACATCACACAGTTCCTCCATATGGACATGATGACATAACACAGTTCCTCCATATAGACATGATGAAATCACACAGTTCCTCCATATGGACATGATGACATCACACAGTTCCTCCATATAGACATGATGACATCACACAGTTCTCCATATGGACATGATGACATCACACAGTTCCTCCATATGGACATGATGACTTCACACAGTTCTCCATATGGACATGATGACATCACACAGTTCCTCCATATAGACATGATGACATCACACAGTTCCTCCATATGGACATGATGACTTCACACAGTCCCTCCATATGGACATGATGACATCACACAGTTCCTCCATATAGACATGATGACATCACACAGTTCCTCCATATGGACATGATGACATAACACAGTTCCTCCATATAGACATGATGACATCACACAGTTCCTCCATATGGACATGATGACATCACACAGTTCCTCCATATAGACATGATGACATCACACAGTTCTCCATATGGACATGATGACATCACACAGTTCCTCCATATGGACATGATGACATCACACAGTTCCTTCATATGGACATGATGACATCACACAGTTCCTCTATATGGAAATGATGACATCACACAGTTCCTCCATATGGACATGATGACATCACACAGTTCCTTCATATGGACATGATGACATCACACAGTTCCTTCATATGGACATGATGACATCACACAGTTCCTCTATATGGACATGATGACATCACACAGTTCCTTCATATGGACATGATGACATCACACAGTTCCTCCATATGGACATGATGACATCACACAGTTCCTCCACATGGACATGATGACATCACACAGTTCCTTCATATGGACATGATGACATCACACAGTTCCTACATATGGACATGATGACATCACACAGTTCCTCCATATGAACATGATAACATCACACAGTTCCTCCATATGAACATGATGACATCACACAGTTCCTCCATCTAGACATGATGACATCACACAGTTCCTCCATATGGACATGATGACATCACACAGTTCCTCCATATGGACATGATGACATCACACAGTTCCTCCATATGGACATGATGACATCACACAGTTCTTCCATATGGACATGATGACATCACACATTTGCTTCAGATTTGTCATCTGCACATCCATGATGAGAATCTCCCATTCCACCACATCCCAGAGGTGATCTATTGAATTGAGATCTGGTGACTGTTGTGGCCATTGGAGTCATGTGACCTCATTGTCATGTATGAGATGATGTAATGTGACATCGGGCATTATCTTGCTGGAAGGATCATCAGAAGATGGGTCCACTGTGGTCATAAAGGGATGGACATGGTCAGTAACAATACTTACGTGGCTGTCCTGTTTATACCATGATCAATTGGTACTAAGCGGTCTAAAGTGCGCCCAAAAATGTCCCCCACACCACCAGCCTGAACCGCTGATACAAAGTTGGATGGATCCATGTTTTAATGGTGTTTAAGCCAAATTCGGACCCTGCCACCAGAATGTCACAACTGGATTCAGACATTTTTCCAGTGTTCCATTGCCCTATTTTGGTGCCTGTTTGAATTGTAGCCTCAGTTTTCTATTCTTAGCTGACCAGAGTGGCAGTTAGTGTGGTCTTTGCTGCTGTAGCCCATCTGCTTCAAGGTTGGATGTGTTATGCAGAAATGGTATTCTGCATACCTTGTTTGTAATTAGTGGTTATTTAAGTTACTGTTGCCTTTCTGTCATCTCAAACCAGTCTGCCCATTCTTCTCTGACATCATCAAAGCATTTCTACCCACACAACTGCCATCACTGGATATTTTCTCTTTTTCGGGCCATTCTCTTTAAACCCTCGGGATGGTTTTGAGTGAAAATTTCCATTAGATCAGAAGACTGTGAAGTACTCACACCAGCCTGTCTAGCACCAACAACCAATGTCTTGTTTAGAGTCACTGAAATCCCCTTTTTTCCACATTTTGATGCTTGGTTTTAACTTCAGTTGTCTTGACCTCGTCTATATGCCTAAATGCATTGATTGGCTGATTAGCTATTTATGTTAATAAGCAATTGAACAGGTTTACCCAATAAAGTGACCACCAGTAAATGTAGATGCAGACAGTATGTCAGCAAAGGTGCTTGATATACTATAATTTGTATGTTAATTAAATCCCATATTAGGTTAACCCCTTAGGGTCAGGTATACACAGTGCAGTTTTTCATGCTTGTCTAAATAATGTGTAGTAGAAGGTGTATTTTAAACTACCTTCATCTCCAAAAAGTGATGCAGCTAAGCTACAATGCCTTGTAATAATGACTAAGGCAGTATACAGTACAAGCAATTAACATGTATTGGAAAAAAAAATTAAATCACCCCATTTTTCGTTTCTTCTAAAAATAAGAATCAAAACTACAAAATAATCAACATAATTGTTAACACTTTGTGTAAACATCCACTCTTTTCAGATATAACTTTATTTATGAATTTCATTTTATAAAGGTTTTATTTTTATATTTTTTTAGTTTCTCTATAAAAAAAAGAGTTATAACTTTTAGAAAGTGAAAAAGAAAAAGTAAAAATTAGGGTTAAAGTTTTTCCCCCCAATTTAGACATTTATAGCATTTCCTTCAGAAAACATATTACATAGCCATACAGGCTCGCCCAGATGATTACTTCTATAATTCCTATAAATGTCTATAAAAATGCAGTCATGCAGTCCGCACCTCTTAGCCTCGCCCTGGCCTCCTTAACTTTAAGATTGGGGGTCAGAGGCCTCCACCTTAGTCATACCACACCTGTGTGCTGCGGCTCATCTATGTTTACAGGGGTACTCCGGTGAAACATTTTTTTTTAAATCAACTGGTGCCAGAACATTAAACAGATTTGTAAATTACTTCTATTTAAAAAATCTTAACCCTTCCAGTACTTATCAGCTGCTTTATGCTCCACAGGAAGTTCTATTCTTTTTAAATTTATTTTCTGTCTGACCACAGTGCTCTCTGCTGACACCTCTGTCTGTCTCAAGAACTGTCAAGAGCAGAATAGGTTTGCTATGGGAATTTGCTCCTTCTCTTGACAGTTCCTGAGACAGACAGAGGTGTCAGTAGAGAGCAGTGTGGTCAGACAGAAAAGAAATGTAAAAAGAAAAGAACTTCCTGTGGAGCATACAGCAGCTGATAAGCACTGGAAGGATTAAGATTTTTAAATAGAAGTAATTTACTAATCAATTTAACGTTCTGGCACCAGTTGATTTTAAAAAAAGTTGTTTTACCGCTTTAAGCAAAAACAGTACCAAATCAAAAGACAAGGAGAAACTGGGAGCAAGCCAGAAGGTCACACAGTAGTAGAAAATTAGAGACAGGACAGACAAAAGTCAAACCTAGAGAACAATAAGGAACAAAGTCAGCAGGTAGGAGCCCAGTTGGGAAACAGAAAAAAGGTCAGGTCACAAGAGGTCAGTACAGTATTAACAGGAACACAGGGAAACAGAAACTCTAGAGACAACGTAAACCTTATTTACAGGAATAGGGCAGAGATGCAGATTAGTTTAAATCTCCCGCCACCTGGCGCTGTAGCTGATTGGTTCAGCCCTCCCTCTTTTACTGATGAATGGCACTGTGACAGGAAGGGCCTTTGTCAAGATGACGGGAAAAGCAGATGGGAGCTCTGAAGAGGCACAGGAGCCAGGCCTTTTTCTCTCCACCCTTGTTGGGTCTTTTTTTTTTTTTTATCCTTTTTTTGCTTATGTCTAGCTGCATAGGGATATGGAGGGAGATTTATCAAAACCTGTCCAGAGGAAAAGTTGTTTAGTTGCCCATAGTAACCAATCAGATTGCTTCTTTCATTTTTCAGAGGCTTTTTTTTTCTTTTTAAATGAAAGAAGCAATCTGATTGGTTGCTATAGACAACTCAGCATCTTTTCTTCTGGCCAGGTTTTGATAAATCTCCCCAATGGTGTATAATAGGGATGCACCGAAATTTCGGCTGCCAAAAACTTTCAGCCTTTTCGGTTAAGGGGATTTTTTGACGATAATTTTGGTGGGCGTGACCTAAAATAGCGGCGTGGCTTTCAACTTATCCCCTCTCTGGTGTAAGGTGCAGAACTCCCCCCCCCCCCCCTCCCCCGGTCTCATATGGCATGGTCCAGGCCCCCCCTCTCTTCCCCAGGCCTTGTGCGGCGCGATTTTGCCCCTCCATTATGGGCCCACTGTCATTCCTCCCAGCAGTGCTGGGAGGAGGTGACTTATCCCTTACACGGCTGACCGCCATGTGTATACGGCACAACCGTGCGACAGGCGTATGAAGCGAGCTCAGGAGCTGAGCTTGCTTCATACTGGCTAATGCCGGGCCTCACTGACCCATATGATGTCCGGCATTAACCCTTTACACGCTGCTATCAAAGAAAGTTGATCGCAGCGTCTAAAATGCCAAAAACAATCTGCGGTAGCTCAGTGGAGCTGATCGGGACACCCACAGGGTCCTGATCAGTTGAGAGGATGGGCAGAGGTTTCCTTCCTTGGTCTGTCCTGTGTGATCGTCGCTCCAATAATGCAGGTATCCTTTCCAGCCTGTAGTAATGGAGTTCCGATAACACTGATCAGTGCTGTGCTATAGGCTCCTATAGCATAGCATTGATAAGTGTCCAGAAGTACAAAAACTTACATCTGTGTGCCTCCAGCTGTTACAAAACTACAACTCACAGCATACCCTACAGCCATTAGCTGTATGGGCATGCTGGGAGTTGTAGTTTTGTAACAACTGGAGGCACATTGTGGAAAACACTGCCCTGTGGGGACAAAAAATACTGTGAAAATAAATTTGTAAAAAATAAAAGCAATAAATGTAAAGAAAAGCCTCTTCCCTTAAATGAAACTTTAACCCCCCCCCCTTTTCAAATAAAATAAAGTTAACAAAAATAAACATATTTGGTTTAGCTATATTGAAAAAAGTGAGCAGGGCAATCCATTTTCGGTTTTCGGCCACGCACAGCCTAAATTTCCGGTTTTGGACCAAAATTTTCATTTCAGGGGATGGGGGTTGTATAGGGGGTTTCTGGGGTTAAAACATGTATTATAATGTAAGAATGAAAATGTAATTTATCTACTTTTGCAATATTGAATAAATAAATAAATAATAAAAAAATAAATAAAAACAATCAAATAAAATTTTCATCTGCCCTGGCATGAGTACAGAACCAACAAGTAGAAGAATGTGACTCCGGCTCCTAGATAGGCAGCTGTCATCAGCACAGGGCAGGTGATGGTGGACATGCAAAAGTTGGTAGCAAGCTCATTATATTGTGATAGATTTATACAGTGTTCTGCTGTTTATAGTCCATGTGGCCTCCGAGGGGATTCGAGAAGTGGAAAAACATTGGTAACCTCAAAGCACTCTCCCAGCCTTGGATTAAGAATAAGGCGAGATTTGTTTTCACCTTGGAAATGTTAGTCTCTCACCCTCTTCGTCCAGCCAGTGCGTTCTATCTGTTGATTGTTTTTAATTGCGAGTACAAACCTTGTTACCACAAATAACAAACAGACTTCATCAAGCCAAGAACATTGATTTAAGCGGCCAGATAACAGTGTAACAAGATAACAAATGTTAGTAGCCATGACAAATTCAATCCTCCCTAAGTCTTTCTTGTAGTGTAAAAGAAGATCCAAGATGCTATGGAAAATCATTCCATAAAGAAATGTCAAGTGATCAAATCTTCATATATATATATATATATATATATATATATATATATATATATATATATATATATATACTGCAACAGGAGAATACAGCAGCACACTATAGATAAAAGCTATACATGAAAAGCTATACAGCCGTAATGCAATAAATGAAGATATGAAACTATGAAAATATGAGGTACTTAGCTTGCAAATTTGGCGCCAAATAGCGTGGACCGTCCACGGTCCACGCTATTTGGCGCCAAATTTGCAAGCTAAGTACCTCATATTTTCATAGTTTCATATCTTCATTTATTGCATTACAGCTGTATAGCTTTTCATGTTCTATCTATATACTCATGTTTTATCTATATACTCATGTTTTATCTATATACTCATGTTTTATCTATATACTCATGTTTCATCTATATCTTCATGCTAGCAGTGTGCTGCTGTATTCTCCTGTTGCTGTATATTTAGCCCAGCAGCTTGCACCTGCAAGCCAGGTTTTTACAATAGTTTGGATCAATAGTGCTGGCCAATTTATCCTTTGGTTATTTATATATATATATATATATATATATATATATATATATATATATATATATGGAATGTCTACTTTCACAATTGAAGCATTAAATCAGATAAGCCAGTTTTTGACAATTAATTTCACAATAGAACGGGAAGATAAAGTGATTGACTTTCAATCATCAGTGCTAAACTATGCAAAGCTGATTTTTTTGTTTTTTTAACACCGCCAACCTTATTGGGAGTATCTGAAGAATGGTGTGATCATCAAGTACAATAGTCCAGTGAAAGGGCAAGGAAAAGTCCTGTAGACAATAAATATTTAGTCAGTGTAATGGGTCAGAGGAAGATGGCAAGAATCATTCTGACAAGTAGTGCTCATCCAAGGAAACTTCAGCCGAATACAATGCCGGTACTCCAACCAAAATGTCTGAACATACAAGTCATGGGGGAAGATTTATCAAAACCTGTCCAGAGGAAAAGTTGCTGAGTTGCCCATAGCAACCAATCAGAGCTCTTCTTTGATTTTTGACAAGACCTCTGAAAATGAAAGAAGTGATCTGATTGGTGGCTATGGGCAATTCAGCAACTTTTCCTCTGGACAAGTTTTGATAAATCTTCCCCATTGTTCCTTAGCATAGATCCCCTTTAGGATGCAGCGATTTTTCATTTCTGCTATTTAGTTTTTTTTTCCTCTTCTTCTTCTAATAGCCATAACACTTTACATTTTTTACCTACAGACCCATATGGGGGCTTTTTTTGGGCCACCAATTGTACTTGTCATGTAATGACATCACTCTTTGTACCACTAAATCTTTGGTAAAACAAACAAAAAAAAATATTTGTGAGGGGAAAAGAAGTGCCATTTTGCAACTTTTGGGGGCTTACCGTATGTTACTGCGCAGTGCACTTTTGGGTAGAAATTACACATTGTTTTTATTCTGTCTAAAAATAATAAGCAATTTATATAGGTTTCATTTTACTTCTTTAAAAAAAAACATGTACAAAAAATGTGTATACTTAAAATTGTTATATAACACTTTTATTTTTCCATATATGGGGCTGAATGAGGGGTAATTTTTTGCACCATAATCTGTAGTTTTTATCGGTGTCAGTTTTGTTTTAAGTTTTATTTCAGTTTAGTTAACATTATATTTTAATAGTTTTTATGTTATATTTTGTTTACATTATTTTATGTGAAAAATAGGAAAAAGGGGGGATTACATTTTTTTTTTTTTTTCGGAAAGTGGCTTTATTCCACTATTTGTTAGACCCCATAGGGGACTATTACATGCAATCTTAAGCATTGATCAGTGTTATTGGCACTCCTTTAATGTAGCCTACCATGGCTGTCTGCACCCGCCATTCAGATGGCATGGAGGAAGATAAAGGACCTTCAGCAATCCTTTCATCTGATCGGGACACCCCAATTTCACTGTGGTAGTCCCAATCTGCTCCATGAGCTAGCTAAGAATAAAATTTACTCCATTTAGATTCCATGATCAACTTTGAGGCGTATAAAGGGTTAATTCTGGACATCGGCTGATATATGGTCTCTGGGTATGAAGCGCTCTCAGCTGCTGAGTACATTTCAGATGGAGGGAGTGGGCGCAGGACATATGTACCATATATACTCGAGTATAAGCCGACCCGAATATAAGCCGAGGCCCCTAATTTTACCCCAAAAACCCAGGAAAAGTTATTGACTCGACTAAAAGCCTAGGGTGGGAAATACATCATCCCCCCCATGTCATCATCCAGACCCCCGTCATCATCCCCCCCCCTTCATCATCACCGCCTGTCAATCCCTTCATCAGTGGTCTTCAACCTGCGGACCTCCAGATGTTGCAAAAAAACAACTTCCGGCATGCCCGGACATCCATCGGCTGTCCGGGCATGCTTGGTGTTGTAGTTTTGAAACCTCTGGAGGTCTGTAGGTTGAAGACCACTGCGGCCTTCGTCATCATCCAGACCCCCCCCTTTTGTTTTGTACTCACCTCCCCTCAGCGGGAAGTTAGGGTGAGCTGGTCCGGGCATCTATGCTGCAGGGACCGTCCGGTGGGGATGGTTAGGCGTTGTGGGCTGTCCATTTTCCCCGGGGGGGGCCTCTTCTCCGTGCTTCGGGCTCGGACCCAGTGATGTTATAGACACAGGACCAGACAAGCATCAATCAATGGTCCACTGACCCTTTAAACCTGAGGAAGCTGGCGCACGTGCCGGCAGCAGGGAACAGTGGAGGGGACAGGGATGCGGAGAGGAGAGTGAGAGCCCAGCGTTCGCATGCGGGCGCATCCCGTGACGCGAATGGCGGCAGAAGCAGCACAGGAGGACGGGGCGGAGCGTGCTCGTAGCAAGCACGTCCGGCTGCAGCGCTACCTGTGTCAAGGAGTTTACCCCAAGCTGTTTCCTTTTTGAGTCTGACCAGAACTTGATAAATCCATGAAAATAAGCACCACATATTGGGGGCTTTAAGTAGATAGCAGGGCATCAGAATAATGAATCTCTAACCACCAGATATATAAAATTGATTATCACAGAATTTAGATACAAAAATGAGGCACAGTTACTTAATGCATTCCGACTATGTGCCAATTTATCTGTAGGCATACATATCTCATTATGTGCTATACAAATCCAGACAGAGCAATTGATGATGCAACACAGGCAGATTGCCCTACAACACAACTATTTTAATCTATTTTGGGCTGTATGAAGCCCCTGTGACCCCACCAACATGTACTATAAATGTAACAAATAGTTATATACAGCCTGTCGAATAGATTTCACTTGATTGGTGACCATAGTAGTTGGTTCCATTGACCCAGGTCTGAAAGCTAAACATACAAGAACAAAATAATTAACAGGTCAGAAGAGACAGTGAAAGCCATTTTGGTTCCAAAAAGTAATGTACTTGATACAATATCTACTGACTTAGTCACCATGTAGATACTTCTGTCCTAAATATTGAGAATAAGAACTCCACGAAGGTGACAAGCAGAGCGGACACAGCTGACACTGCAGAAGGTGCCAATCTTGTCAGCGCTCCAAGAAAACGGAGCTTCTTATCAGTCCTCTGGTTAACAACAAACTAAAGAGTCAGAATACGGATACGTTAAATCCAGGGTTAAAACCAATGTCAATTTAATTATATCATCTCTCTTTCTAAATCAGGTTCAGATCTAATTACAAAATCTGGCATCCCCTTTATGAAGAAGCATATGGTTCTTCTTTAAGACAGTCATGAAAATGTTGCCTGGTTTACTGAACCCTATGCTTGGAGATGAAGCACTCACTAATGAAGCTGTGACTAATAAATCCTCAGCTGAAGTTTCCTTTAAAGTCCTTTAGGATCCCTTACTTTTCACGACAGACCACATGCGGGGCATACAAACTCATATTACGCAGCATGAAATGGATGCTTTGAGGACGTGCATACAATTCACTCTTTATGGCTCCTTATTTACTCCCGTTTGTGCTATTTAGGGTAATATGAAAACTATGTTTAATATTCTAAGGGAAAGTTTGATTAAAATCAAAGTTTCTCATTAAAGTTACAAAAGCAACTAAAGGTTTAGGCACTGGGTAAAAAGGAACACTCCTATGAACATTTGATGGTCCTCCAGCTTCCATGGAGTCCCATCATCCAGAAACCACTTAGATGCCATGGCCAGGATTTGACAGAGGCATGCATCAGAAAATGGTAAGTACTGTTGTCAACATTGTTACCAGCACTACAAACCTATAAGGATAGATTAGTGCTGATGATGCTGATGACAGATTCTCTTGCCTGGAAATCTGAAAAGTTTAGATCGCACCAGGTCTCAGTTCTGCAATCTCAAGTTAAAACCTGATGAAGTGTGTGGCAGCGCCCTCCACTCCCTCGCTGCCACTACTATTTAAGGATTAAAAAATGATGATTCTATACATTTTTAATAAACAAATAGTTATAAATAGAGTAGAGGTTACAGGGAGTGAGGTATCAATAGAGCAAAACAATATAATGGTCACCTCAATTACACAAAAAGCATACTAGCCAAATGCAACCAAAATAACAATTGTACCTATGTTAAAGGGGCTATCCACCATAAGGTGACTTTAGTACGTACCTGGCAGACAGTAATGGACATGCTTAGGAAGGATCTGCGCTTGTCTTGGGGCTAAATGGCTATGTTGTGAGATTACCATAATACTGTGGCTAGCTTTTTGTGAACTGATATTTCCTGTTTGAGTTTTCTTTTGCCTACAAATCCCATAATTCCATTTTCCTCCCTCCCACACATCAGCCACCTTACCCATTGAAACATAAATGAGCTGCATCCATTCAAAAGACATGTGGTTTTCAATCAGGGTGCCTACAGCTGGTGCATTAGTTGCAGATTGATCTCTCTCCCACCAAGCAATCACTCTACCAATTGAAGCAGACAGGCTCCCTGTCATCAGCTGACTAGGGAGTCAGGTCTCGGCCGCATTGCATCCTGTGAATATCTGAGATAACAGTCATTTTATATGCTGTTAAAAATAAATGTTGGGGTGAAAATCACAAGAATTGTGAGAAAACCGTCACACACAGGTAGAGGCACTATATTATGAATTATATTATGAATTATTTCTATTGACTTATTCCACAAATAACAGAAGACAACAGGGTATATGCAGTCTACTGTCGTTGCGTCTTTTCTTTCAAACAACCTTTTTAATACTTTAAAGGGGTATTCCAGGACTTTTTTTATTTGACTATGTTACAGGGGCTGTAAAGTTAGTGTAGACTTTACAGCCCCTGTAACATAGTCAAATAAAAAAAATCCTGGAATACCCCTATAAAGTATTAAAAAGGTTGTTTGAAAGAAAAGACGTAACGACAGTAGACTGCATATACCCTGTTGTCTTCTGTTATTTGTGGAATAAGTCAATAGAAATTTGTTATTGGAGCAAAGGAAAACAAACACAGCTTAGTACCCAAGGTCATGTGTCCTCTAAGAAAGGGACATATTCCAAATCAACTGTGCCTAATAATGTACACAAAAAAACCTATAATGATTATAAAAGTTTGCACATCTATAAATATGGCAGAAATATAGTGTGACATCTTGCGCTCCGGCCGCACATCCTGGCCGTGAGCGCACCGTCCCCTCTCCTTCTCTGGCTGGTGGGGCTGGGATTCACACTGCGGGACGTGCCCACATGGGAATCCCAGCCCGTCACTCACCTCTCCCCCCTGCTGTTTCCACACAGCTCCAGCGTGCGTGCCCCCGCCTCCTAGGGCGCGCGTCTGCCGGAGCTCTCAGATTTAAAGGGCCAGTGTGCCTGTAATTATGTTTGCACCTGCACATTCTTTATACGTTTCTGCACCTCCCCCTCTCTGCCGGATCTTTGTTTGCCTTAGCGCCTTAGAGAAAGCAGTCTTTAGTGTTCCTTGCCGTGTACCGGACCTTGCATTCTGTGACCTGACCATGTTCCTAGCCGCCTGCCTATTGACCTTCTGCTTCCCTACTGACTACGCTCCTGTGCCGCCTGCCCTGATCTCTTGCTAACCTGACTACATCCTGTCTATTTCCTTTGGTGCCACGCTTCATCTCAGCATAGTCGATTCTTGCCAGGGTAGAAACCTGGGTGCCGCCTGCCGCAGCAAGTCAATCCTGCTCTGGTGAAAACCAGCAGCACCTTAGACTCCGCTCCCTGGTGGGCCTTAGACTCCGCTCCCTGACACGGCCCGCGTCATCTGCCTCACAGGACCAGCGGATCCACTACATATCCTGCTCCAGACCACCGTGGTATTACGGATCTACTACCTCCTGGTTACCAATCATCTGCAGTGAGTCTAACATATAGTATGCAACATATAAACATGCCAACAAAATAAACATACACACACAAAAGAGGAAAAAAAAAAAGAGGAAGGGATAGGGGAATACAAAAGGGTAGTAGCAAGCTACTACTGGATTTTCAATCAAGCAACATCAAGTCAGCATCAAGTGTATCATCCCATTCTGGTCTGAGTACACTAGCTCCTTCATACCCTGAATAATGGACAACTTAGAGAGCAATTCAAAGACAGTTGGGGGATCCGTAGGGATCTGGATTTTAAAAACAAACAAACAAAAAAAAACTTCAAGACCCTTGTTTTCTCGGCAGAAATACTCCCAAGTAGCGCTGAAAGCAGATCTCTGGCTGGGGTCCAAGGTGAGGGATCCCCAGACATGTTTGAGTAGAGCTCATTGAGGGCCTTCCAAAATGGAAAAATAAACTTACATGACCACCATATATGTAAATGTGTACCACTTTTTTCTCCACAGTGCCAACATATCTCCTGAAAGATAAAAATATCTTTTAAGTCCTATGCCACCAAGATAACAGTGTAAAGTTATTTTCTTGGAGTATGCATAAGTCTGAAGACTTTATAAGAAAACATATAGCCCTTAAGCCACCTATCAGGGACCATATTCACCCCTAATTCACATGGTAATAAATGGTTGGGGAAAGGTCCAGCCCGCCTCTGACAGAAGCAAGGCATAGAGTAGAGACATCAAATGGGAAGGGGAAGATGTGTAACAGATATAAAAAACATGTAAAAGCTCGATAAAGAAGCTCCAGAGAGGTCAGATTACGCAGACAAGGGGTTAAAACTATGACAGCTGGACAACCTCAATAACCCATGCTGATCAATAAAAAACAGCATTAATTAAATTAAATTAAATGAAAGATCTTGTGAAATAATGTGCAACAGAGTGGAAGCTGCTCTTTCCAGTAGTTCTCTGTTCTGGCTATTAGATGTGGGACCCCCTATGATGCCTATATGCCCTAATAGGGTTTATAGATGGGGCTGATACACTCTGAGCATAGCTTATAAAACTACTAAACATAGTCAAATAGTAAAAATAATTTTGGGAAAAGTTTTTGTTAGAGTAGACCACCCCACACTTCTCCTTTTAAAGTGTCATCTCACATAGCACTCTGAATACAGTCATAACATAAATGTCACTTGATGTCTCCTTGTTGATCCCCTGCATAGTCAAGTCTCTTGTGTCTTTGTAAGCTGATAGATCTTCATTTTTGGTAATATTCATCAGGAGATTTTTTGTCATGTGAGAAGCCTACATCTGTTTCCAGCGATGAAGTGATAAATATGTGTGCTTCACAACTTCATTAACCTTTCACCAGAGAGTATTATGTGACAGGGCTCAACGACCAGGTACCATTAATCAGTATTCCTTCGTGTGGTGACTGATTTTTGGTGTTTTTTGAATTGGTGATGCAAAAAATATGCCATCATATGGATTTTTAGGTGCAAAATTTAAAGAGTTAGTAGAGGTAAGGAGGAAAAAATGAAAGTGCAAAAATGAAAAAAACCCTGGTTCTTATGGGGTTAAAAGAAAGTAGCTCTGTTTTTCTATTTTTGGATAACCCCTTTAGTTTGTGTTTAACATAAGGTTGCTCAGCATTTGAACAAATAAGTAAGGGGATGTTGCCGATGTAAGGGTAGGTTGCCATTGTGTTTGTGCCCTCAATGGCACAGATTCCACATAAAAATGGCAAAAATGGGATGCTGACATATCCGTGCATAGACAGGCATATGCCCTATTAATTTGATTGCCCAGAACGGGTTATTTTTTTTTAGCATAGCCAGAGTTTATTCTTGGACTCAAAAGCTTTGGGTTGGAGACAAAATATGTGTAAAAATCCTTAAACGGCAAAAAACCATAGTTGACACAGGTCTTAGATATTTCAATCGGGGAGGGGGCTCTTAGTTAAGAGTCTCTCTCTTACCTTAACATGCTCTAATAAAGCTATTCATATTAAATAGCTTCCTTTAACAGAACAAAGATAGTCATGCTTCTGCAACAATTCATATTTCTAGGCATCAAAAAAGTATTCCAGGGTTCTGGCTAATTACAGTGAATACATCATTAACCATTCACTTATTGATTGTAATGTATATTAGCATTAAAGGAGTTGTCACAGCTAGACAACAGATGTTGAGATGCCAGACAAACAGTGGGGCAAAAAAGTATTTAGTCAGCCACCAATTGTGCAAGTTCTCCCACTTAAAAAGAAGAGAGAGGCAGATCTCCTCTAGAGCAGTGATGTTTTGGGGCTGTCGCTGGGCAACACAGACTTTCAATTCCCTCCAAAGGTTTTCTATGGGTTGAGATCTGGAGACTGACTAGGCCACTCCAGGACCTTGGTACAAACAAAAAAAAACAAAGCCTTTGTACATAAAAATACAAACAATATTTTATTTAGTAAACAAAAAAATACAGGACTCAGAAAACAGGAAGGGTGACACCTCAGGTCACACAGAAGAGCTAGGGCAAGAGAAAACCTACATGTGGTATAATATAGTGTGCAAAATGGCACTACAATAAAGCAGTGTCCGAAAAAGGACTACAAAGAACAGCAAGTCATAATACAATAAGAAAACATACTTATACAAAAAAAGCTCCAACGGGACCTGAGGGGACACTACCCCAACGCTGCGTTTCGGGACCGAAGCCTTTCTCAAGGGGTGGTGTCCTACTAGCAGGATATGACATTTATATGATGTTTGCACCAATAAACATACAGGACGTAACGATGGATAAACATAATCACCTGCGTCTTCCAAACATACAGCCTCCTTCGGCGCATGCGTCTCCGGCTCCATTGCATCATTTCCTCTTCCTGGATCGTGTCAAGCCCGATCAGCTGACAAGTCAGATGACCGGACAAGTGTGACGCGATCCACGAAGGGAGAGATGCCGGCTGGCGGCGCATGCGCACCGGCTCAGAAACAGGACTTAGAGATATTTTACATATAAAGTGCTGTGTGCATATTAAAACCCCGGGGCCGGCCCCTCTTATACAAGATATGACTATAACAATGAGATAATGATAATAAATATAGCACTCCAGGACCTTGAAATGCTTCTTACGAAGCCACTCCTTCATTGCCCAGGCAGTGTGTTTGGGATCATTGTCATGCTGAAAGGCGCAGCCACGTTTCATCTTCAATGCCCTTGCTGATGGAAGGAGGTTTTCACTCAAAATATCACGATACATGGCCCCATTCATTCTTTCCTTTTCTTGGATCGGTCATCCTGGTTCCTTTGCAAAAAAAAAAAAAACAGCCCCAAAGCATGATGTCATGCCATGCGTCACAGTAGGTATGGTGTTCTTTGGATGCTACTAAGTATTCTTTCTCCTCCAAACACAACACGTTTAGTTTATACCAAAAAGTTCTACTTTGGTTTTATCTGACCATATGACAGTCTCCCAATCCTCTTCTGGATCCTCCAATTGCTCTCTAGAAAACTTCAGAAGGGACCGGACATGTACTGGCTTAAGCAGGGGGACACGTCTGGCACTACATGATTTGAGTCCTGGTGGCGTAGTGTGTTACTGATGGTAGCCTTTGTTACTTTGGTCCCAGCTCTCTGCAGGTTATTCAATAGGTCCTCCTGTGTGGTTCTGGGATTTTTGCTCACCGTTCTCGTGATCATTTTGACACCAAGGGGTGAGATCTTGTGTGGAGCCCCAGATCGAGGGAGATTATCAGTGGTCTTGTATGTATTCCATTTTCTAATAATTGCTCCCACAGTTGATTTCTTCACACCAAGCTGCTTGCCTATTGCAGATTCAATCTTCCCAGCCTGGTGCAGGTCTACAATTTTGTTTCTGGTGTCCTTCAACAGCTCTTTGGTATTGGCCGTAGTGGAGTTTGGAGTGTGACTGTTTGAGGTTGTGGACAGGTGTCTTTTATACTGACAACAAGTTCAAACAGGTTCCATTAATACAGGTAATGAGTGGAGGACAAAGGAGACTCTTAAAGAAGTTACAGGTCTGTGAGAGCCAGAAATCTTGCTTGTTTGTAGGTGACCAAATACTTATTTTCCACCATAATTTGCAAATAAATTCAGACAATGTTATTTTATGGATTTCTTTTCATGTCTCTCATAGTTGAGGTATACCTATGATGAAAATTACAGGCCTCTTTCATCCTTTTAAGTGGGAGAACTTGCACAATTGGCGGCTAACTACTTTTTTGCTGACTGTATAGACATCATAAATGGGATTCCAAAACATTTTAAAAATGTAATACTTTTTGCAGGAATATAGGCAGAATAGCTCCTTGCATGGAGTATCTGACATGCTCTGATCAACCCATTCTACTTCATCCCATGCTTAATATTATTAGGATTTGGGGACTGTGGAGGCCAAGACAGCAGGGTAAACTTGCTGCCAAGTTCCTTGAAGCGATCCATGTTTATAGACCCTTGTGGCTTCTGAAGGGATGAAATACTTCCATCCCTTCCATCCACCATTTTATCTACAGGTATAACCAGACCAGGTTGTGCCCCACACCATTATGCCACCTCCAACAGCCTGAACTGTTGATACATGAAAAGTTAATCAGTCATACTGCTTGTGCCAAATTCTGACTTGCATCAGAAATCTAGATTAATCTGACCAGACAGTGATACTTTTTTTTTTTGCTCTTTTTTTGTTCACTTGATTCTTTCTTGAGCACTTGAATTGGTCACCCGTGCAACCAATTTTCTTGGAAAATGGAAAAACTTTTTTTTTTTTCAACCTCTTTGGCCTTCCCCCTTGGGACCTTATTTCCCGCTGCAGCAGCAGGTTTTGCGCTGTGCAAGCGGAATGTGGGACTGTACCTTTATAAAATGAAAGAAGCAATCTGATTGGTTGCTATAGGCAACTGTACCACCTTCTTCTCTACACAGGTTTTGATAAATCTCCCTCTCAGTTGGTATCTTATTCATACACTTGTAGGAGGAATAACCGAGGAACCGATCCAACAGAGTTCTAATTAAATAGGATATATCAGTTTAATTATTAGTGAATACAATTACGTCTTAAAACTGACAAATCCAGAGAGCTGACAGATCTCTTTAATCTTCGTATAGCATAATGTGATTTTTTTTTTTTTAAACACTTGACATACACCACCAGCCTGTCTAATCCCTGAAGACACATGTTGGCTATTTTTATATATCATTGCAAGCTCCTGCATAAGGTGCCAGATTTCTACTAATAAGTTAAACTGGTTGGCAGAGAGAAAATACTGCACTCCGGGCCCTGAGCCCTATTGTCTCTGTGTCGATATCTTGTGATCCCTTAGAGAGCAGATTATTTTACGGCTCAAGTACAAAGCCGATATTCATTATTGAGGATGCAGTTAGGCTTTTTACACACTGCGTTCTGCAGTGGGAATTCAAGGTGTGCATCAGGAGGATTTTCTAACAGAAGCTTTGGACATATAAATATAAAGGGCACGTCTTAGTGCAGTGTTTCTTTTCATGAGAGGTGCCTCCAGCAGTTGTAAAAAAAACTACAACGCCAGCATGGCCAGCGTATGTATAAATCCTGTAGGATAAAAGAGACTATAGCCTTCCCCTACTCATCAGAAGCCCATTCTACCAGACCTCTACTATAGATCAGATTTGTAGTGCAGCCTCATGACACTTTCTTTAGAAGGTCTTTTCTAAGATCTGTACAGGAGATGCCCCCCTGAGGAATATTCTTGCTACATTACCACAATTGTGCTGCTGATAGAATGTAAGGGAAGTTTACGATTTAGAATGTGACTCTCTTTTCTCTTAGTCCTTTCAGCAGCACTAGACTCCTTCCCTTTTTCTATCCAATAAGTTACAAAAGGGGGGTAGAGTTTAGGGGGTCCCTTTATAGCAGGGGTCTTCAACTCTGCATCAGGGATGTGTAATTTGTATCGCCCGATGCCCCAAACATGCAGTTCCGGGCGCCGGGCAGGTGATTTCCTTAGGCATTTAGCCCTGCTTCAGGCAAGCAGGGCTAAATGCTGGAAGACTTCACACAAGAATTGATGGGGGGCACATCTCCGTCCCCTGTGTGTGTGTCTGACATGTCTTCATCTACGTCCGCGCTGCCACCAGTACACCCCCCTCCCCTCCCCCAGTCTTCATCTGCATCCGTGATTAAAACCACCCGCCCCATCCAATAGAGCCCATTACCTTCACTTACTCCCCCCCCCCCATATTCAGTCGGCCAGCCCAAGTCTGATGAGGGACGTTGCGCATGCAGACCCACGCAGGAGGACGTCAGTGATGTCACTCATCAGGCCGCCGTCGGAGAGGAGAAGCGCTGTGCAGGACAGGTAAGTGTGTCTATGTGTGTGTGTGTCTGTCTGTGTGTGTCTGTCTGTCTGTGTGTGTCTATCTGTGTGTGTCAAGGGGAAGAGTCATCAGAAGAAAACCTCTTCTACGTCCTCACCACAAAATTCAGCATTTGAACTTTGCAAATGAACATATAGACGAGCCTGATCAATCACCTTTTCCTGATGAAGGGCCCTCTTCGGGCCTGAAACACGTTGATTTGTGCTTGAAATAAATGCTATCCTTTATCTATTTGGTCTACATTGTTAGACTGACTACTTCGAGGGGTCTGGCGGTTTTAAAAGTTCAACTTTTTTGTACCTTTTGCTGCCTCTACCTAATGTAGGGAATCTATGCTACCCAATGTGGGGAACATTCTGCTACCTAATGTGGGGAACATGCTGCTACCTAATGTGGGGAACATGCTGCTACCTAATGTAGGGAATCTATGCTACCTAATGTGAGGAACATGCTGCTACCTAATGTGGGGGTGCTACTTCTGGTGGGGGGTGTTGCTGGTGGATGATGAGGGGCGCATGATGGGGGCAATATATGTGAGGGGCGCATGATGGGGGCATTATATGTGAGGGGCGCATGATGGGAGCATTATACGTGAGGGGCACATGCGGGCCAGCCTCACCCAACCGCTACCTCCAGTGGCCCCCAGATAATTTGAGTTTCAGACCCCTGCTTTATAGTAATGCTCAAAAGTTAAAAGTTCAATTTGTGCTATCTGTGCTAACAGAGAAATCTCAAAAAATTGTGCCGCTGAAAGGACTAAGGGAAAACAGGTTTACATTCAAAATCATAAACTTAGTACTATTTTGCCCACACAACTTTATGTCAATTCCCATTTAGCCTTTACACCTCCAAAGACTTTCACTTTGGCTACAACCAGGCAGTGTTAATGAATATGTGCTGACAGACAATCTTGATGAAAGACAGGCAGAACATTGTGCATCTCCTAAACAAGGTGATATTTATTGCTGAACGTCCTTAAGACATTGCATCCCTACAAAGTAAAAACAAAATCAAAAATGATTTTAGCTTATACCATCATTGTTTTTATTACTCTGTGCTCATAGGTCATGCTTTACTATTTTTAGGACCTTTAACTATTCCAATTTGTAATGGAAGTAATCTAAACCTAGACTCTCATTGGGTGTAGTCTGGTAATGATGTAGTTTACTATGGGTGTGAAGCCTGAGATCTGTTTTATGGCCTGGCAAATTATGGAACCTCATAGGACAATAACATCACAGCTTATAGGAACAGAGAGATTTCGAGCATGGCTGCCCATGTTTGTATGTCATGAAAAGCCACAACACATATTAAATTAATAATTTTTTATATTTTATCTATATTTTGGCAAAACATAAAATTTCTAAGATACTTGATAAAAATATCTCCTTTTTATAGAGATCATGGCTTAAAAAAAATTGTAATTACAAAATTTGCCTACTGAGGAAGGGGTCTAGTTGCAGTACCCTGAAACGCGTCTAGGCTTGAGACTTCGCCTGAACAGAGCACCACAAAGACACACTGCTTATTCAGAAGCCAACTTAACAATTCAAATAAGCCGCTTACAGACCTGCCGTTCCAGCCGGGATTTTCATCCACCTGGCGCATTGATGTGCCTTCTATTCTGCCTAACATGCTGCCACCACCGCGAACATCTCCACCGGAGTGGGAGCCTTCTGCCAAAGCACCGCTCCCAAACCAAAATCAATGCTCTGCAGCTAAACCTCTGCTTGCAAAGTATAACTGCTACTCCTATCATCTTCGGCCCCTCGCAGCACGGGACCAGCGGAGACGGTGAGCATTATCTATCTCTGTAGACTACAGGCAGTCTAGTCCAATTCACAAAAGGACTTTATAACCAGATGTCCTATTCCGAACAGTCGGCCAAAATGTAAAATCGCAGTGCTTTATATATTACTACGAATTCTTACCATTAGGGCCCTATGGCTATTAACTTAACAAACAAGGTTGTGAGCAGCACAAACATTTCTATTTTTCTCTAATTTACAAATCTGTTTAACTCTAATTTTTTCCCACCGGAGTACCCCTTCAAAGAACCCATGCAACATAAAAATATGTGTTACATACATTATTAAAAAACATTTAGTTCAGTGTAGGGCAGCAGATCCTAAACTAAAATGTGCTAAGCCACTAAGGACAAATAAAAGGCTGAGGTTGTATTCCAATAAGACTTGGAGCGCAAGATTGGAGCTGTCCATGAGGACTTCTAGTTTACAAGGTGATAGAATTGTGTTGCTTTTATATTATGTTTCATATATTTTGTTTAATTTATGCACTAAACCTAAACTTGCCGATATTCATATGTTCTCTGTTAAGTCCAATTGAATGAGTTCCAAGTCTCGTTTTCTTGGACAACCAATCAGTGCTGTCGATGTTTGTGTTGGGACCATATGAAGCCCATTGTTCTTACTAAGTTTGTTTAGAGTTCTATAAATGTGTAATCTTTGGACACATAAACATTTTATTGAACTGGTTCAATGCTGGTGGGATAATTGGTCCAAACTATCACACAAATTATTAATCAACACATTGTGACCTATGAAAGTCCCATGTGTATGGCCAGCTTAAAGTGTCAAAAGCTGCATTTCTGCCCAATATGCACAGATCAGTGCAGAGAGACAAAGTTAATAATGGACAATTAAGTTGCCGATGCAACCATATGATGCCCAGCAAGTTCTGTGCACGAGTCCCCTTTATTGGAAAGGGCTCATGCACGGAACTTGCTGTGAATGGGAGTCAGTTTGAAAACATCCTCAAGGAGTTGCTTATCTAAATTCTTAAATCTAAATATCCTATTTTATGTGTCTGTCTTTTAACTTTAAAGGGGTACTCCACTGGAACACATTTTCTTTTAAATCAACTGGTGCCAGAAAGTTAAACAGATTTGCAAATTATCACAAAACTCCAAAGAGAAAAAAATTGCCGGCACCAACGTAACAACCTCCACAGTGTATCAGACTCAACAGCTAATGAATGGATTCAGGTGCATCCAGGTAACAATGATGGGCGGCGCTACATGCCAAAAGAAGACAGCATATATGTAACCCCAAAGAACAAAGAAAGCAGAGCGTTCACCGTAATGATTGCAGTCAGGTAACTGGGAACATTCACTTCATGGACCTCATCGGTCTGAGCAGGGAGGCGGCAGGTGGATCTGCAGGGAGTTCAGACGTCGGGCCATGGACCGTATCATGCCCTAGGGCCCGACGTCTGAACTCCCCCCGGATCCACCTGCCGCCTCCCTGCTCGGACCGATGAGGTCCATAAAGTGAATGTTCCCAATTACCTGCCTGCAATCATTACGGTGGTGCTCTGCTTTCTTTCTTCTTTGGGGTTACAGATTTACAAATTACTTCTATTAAAAAATCCAAATCTTTCCAGTACTTATCAGCTGCAGTATAATACACAGGAAGTTCTTTTATTTTTTAATTTCCTTTCTGCCTGACCACAGTGCTCTCTGCTGACACCTCTGTCCATGTCAGGAACTGTCCAGAGCAGGAGAGGTTTGCTATGGGGATTTGCTCCTGCTCTGGACAGTTCCTGACATGGACAGAGGTTTCAGCAGACAGAAATTGTAGTCAGGCAGAAAGGAAATTCAAAAAAAACAAGAACTTCCTGTGTATTATACAGCAGCTCATAAGTCATAAATCTGTTTAACTTTCTGACACCAGTTGATTTAAAGGGGTACTCCCGTGGAAAACTTTTTTTTTTTTTTTTTTAGATCAACTGGTGCTAAACAGATTTGTAAATTACTTCTATTAAAAAATCTAAATGTTTTTCTTTTTGGATTTCTCTTATGTCACGACCACGGTGCTCTCTGCTGACCTCTACTGTTCATTTTAGGAACTGTCCAGAGCAGAAGAAAATCCCCATAGCAAACATATGCTGCTCTGGACCGTTCCTAAAATGGACAGCAGAGGTCAGCAGAGAGCACTGTGGTCGTGACATCAGAGGAATCCAAAAAGAAAAACATTTCCTCTGTAGTATACAGCCCCTAAAAAGTACTGGAAGGATTAAGATTTTTAATAGAAGTAATTTACAAATCTGTTTAACTTTCTGGCACCAGTTGATTAAAAAAAAAAAGTTTTCCACATGAGTACCCCTTTAAAAGAAGATGTTTAACAGTGGAGTACCCCTTTAACCCCTTAAGGACCAAGGACGTACCGGTACGTCCTTGGTCCTGCTCTTCTGATATAACGCGGGGTTACACAGTAACCCCGCGTCATATCATGGCGGGCCCTGCGTCATAGTGAAGCCGGGACCCGCCTCTAATAGCGCGCAGCGCCGATCACGGCGCTGCGCGCTATTAACCCTTTAGCCGCGCGCTCAAAGCTGAGCCGCGCGGCTAAAAGTGAAAGTGAAAGTTCCCGGCTAGCTCAGTCGGGCTGTTCGGGATAGCCGCGGCTAATCGCGGCATCCCAAACAGCTGACAGGACAGCGGGAGGGCCCCTTCCTGCCTCCTCGCTGTCCGATCGCCGAATGACTGCTCAGTGCCTGAGATCCAGGCATGAGCAGTCATCCGGCAGAATCGTTGATCACTGGTTTCTTATGAGAAACCAGTGATCAGCATAGAAGATCAGTGTGTGCAGTGTTATAGGTCCCTATGGGACCTATAACACTGCAAAAAAAAAGTGAAAAAAAAAAGTGAATAAAGATCATTTAACTCCTCCCCTATTAAAAGTTTGAATCACCCCCCTTTTCCAATAAAAAAAAAAACACAGTGTAAATAAAAATAAAAATAAACATATGTGGTATCACCGCGTGCGGAAATGTCCGAATTATAAAAATATATCATTAATTAAACCGCTCGGTCAATGGCGTGCGCGCAAAAAAATTCCAAATTCCAAAATAGTGCATTTTAGGTCACTTTTTATATAATTTAAAAATGAATAAAAAGTGATCAATAAGTCCTATCAATGCAAAAATGGTACCGTTAAAAACTTCAGATCACGGCGCAAAAAATGAGCCCTCATACCGCCCCATACACGGAAAAATAAAAAAGTTATAGGGGTCAGAAGATGACAATTTTAAACGTATTAATTTTCCTGCATGTAGTTATGATTTTTTCCAGAAGTCTGACAAAATCAAACCTATATAAGTAGGGTATCATTTTAATCGTATGGACCTACAGAATACATATCAGGTGTCATTTTTACCGAAAAATGTACTACGTAGAAATGGAAGCCCCCAAAAGTTACAAAACAGCGTTTTTTTTTCAATTTTGTCGCACAATGATTTTTTTTCCCGCTTCACCATAGATTTTTGGGCAAAATGACTGATGTCATTACAAAGTAGCATTGGTGGCGCAAAAAATAAGCCATCATATGGATTTTTAGGTGTAAATTTGAAAGAGTTATGATTTTTTAAAGGCAAGGAGCAAAAAACGAAAATGCAAAAACGGAAAAACCTCCGGTCCTTAAGGGGTTAAGCCACTTCTATGTGTCTTTTGGCAGTGACTAATATTTAGAGAGAACAAAAGGGAATGGGCATTGAAATTCAAAATGCCCAATACATCTCCCCCCCGCCCCAATATCATACAGGAGTCCCCTGTATACATCAGACCCATCTCCTCCCACTGAAATTGAAGGTTTTGAAACATTTTCGCAATGTGTATGAGAGTCCTCCTGGCTGAAATTTCAGAGACACCCGAAAAGGAGGCCCATTATTATAGACATACTAAAAAGCAGAGGACAGCCAGACTTAGCACCACATTCAGAACTAAATGTGGAGTCAGTTAAAGCCGAGGATTAACGACGATATATAGGACATAAGATTATGAAGGAAGGCATGAGTCAGATCACACATTTAGCATTTTTGGCTCACATGGTTTATTCCTGAAAAACTAGGTTCTCAATAATGACATCATCCTACCTTGCTGACTAGCAAAAATGATGAGGCTGTCTGGACATGGTGCAGGTTTAGAGCGCAGGAATAGTGTGCTTTTATATTAAAAAATAAACTATGCTGTGATATCTTTTTGTACTCATATGTATGAGTTAGCTACTCTCATTGCTGACTTGTTTTGGTGAAGGGACAAAGGAGGAGATTTAATACTAAAGTTGTTTTGTATGACATTTTTCAAGTCACTTTTGTTGCAGGTTTTTTGCCGGAAGTGTGAGTAATTTATGATATAGTCTCAAGAAGTGTGATTAAAAATGCGCAAGTCTACCAAAACTAACAAAATTACTTCACAACATATCCATCCAACATACAACTATACAACTCATGTTGTAAAGCAGGTTTCTAGAGCACTACTGAGCTTTGTCTACAGTTGCGGTTTACTGTGACGCTTTGCGGTGTAAACTGGCAGCTTTTGAAGATGGCCGCACGGACTTAGAGCTCCGAGACCACGAGGTCTGATGCCCTGCTCCATTCGCCTCTACCTGCTTATGGAGAAATCATCAAAGAAGCCATCTAAGAGACCCCCTGCTGCCGCATGTCCGCCCCCGGTCTCTGGGACCCGCAGTATCAGGGATTTCCTCTGCCCGTCTCCTGCCCTGGGCCTTCTCAACCAACCTGCAGGAGCGAGCCCTGCATATAGCCTGCGCTCCCGGCCGGGGTCTCCTGCATCCCTCCGGTGGGTTGAAGATCACGTGCGGACGCGGCTGTGTCCCTGCCTGACCGCTGTGCCGCTCTCCTCACCTGTCCCAGCGGCCCCTGTGCTCTCCGGTCCGATCCCTCCCCCGGCACGGCTTCCAGCTCACAGTGAGGTACCGTTCTCTGCTCCGGCGGCACACCAGTGCTCTCTCCCCTGCAGTCGTGAGACCCCTGCAAGGCTCTCTGGTCTCACCTGCCTCTCTCCATCCTCCCTGCACCCTCTCCATACAGGGCCCCTGGACGCTCTCCAGCCCACCTGGGCCTCTATTGTTGGTGGCCCTCCTGCTTCCACTCTCCCCTCATCATCTCTGCCTCAAAACCCTGCTGAGCAGCGGCCCCAGTCTGCTGCCTCTTTGGCCCTCTGGCAGGGTCCTGTGGATTGGAGCGTCCCCCCTGCCTGTTCAGATTCTGTATCTCCTGAGGGAGCTCTGGCCCCCAGGCCGCCCAGACCCCCACGCCTGCCTGCACAGCCTGTTAAGTCTCCCGTGTCTTCTTCCCTGGAGGTTACCACGCACCCCGCTCTGATGTCTGGCGATAACCCACGCCCGGATGGTGGGGGGTCCCCGCAGTGTGATAGCCTCTCTGGGGTTGTCCTGGAGCCCTCTGGCCGCCCTGTACCTACGCCGACGCCCATTGACTTCTCACAGCTTTTATCACTTATCCCCTCTAAAGATGACTCCATAATTGCTGAAGTTAAGGAAGCCTGTCGGGCAGAGATTGCATCCATATGTCAGGATTTACAACATGTCTCTGACCGGGTGGAGACTCTGGAGGAGACCCATGATTCTACCAGGGAGTATGTTGCTCAACTCCAGTCCACGGTTGCCGCCCAATCTGAGTTCCCTGGCGACATGCATAACCACCTGGAGGACTTGGACAACAGGGGCCGTCGCCATAACATCCGGGTCCGCTGCCTCCCTGAGGCTACTAGAAATGAAGATCTCGCAGACATGCTGGAAGCTATTTTCAACCTCATTGGGTGAATCCCCACCCCTTCAAATTAAGCTGGACAAAGCTCATCGTGCCCTTCGACCCAGACCATCCAACGGACCCCTCGGGATGTCATTTGTTATGTTAATGACTTCCGCCTCAAGGAAACTATCATGGCTAAGGCACGTGCATGGCGGAATTTCGATTTTGATGGGGCCCCCATCCAGCTGTTTCAGGACCTCTCCTGGATCACCCTCTGGAAGAGACGCATGCTTCAGCCGCTCCTGGCGGTCCTCTGTGACCATCACATCCCTTACCGCTGGAGTTTCCCGTTTGCCCTGCAAGCTCGCAGGGATGGATGCTCTGCTGTGCTACCCTCCTACTCTGACATCCCAGCCTTTTGCTCAGCCCTGGATGTCCCTGCTCCCCAAGTGTTGGCTGGGGCCTCTCACCTCCACCCCCACCCCTCCCCCCTGTGTGGCAGCCGGTCCACCGACGACGATTGGGGGGCAATAAGATACTAACTTCTTCTTCCAGGCCTGGGGCTCCTCCTGTGCCTCTTTGACCTATGTGCTGGCTGCCTGTTCGTACTTATTCTCTAATTGTGGACTGTGTTTTTTTTTGTCTATGCTGTTTGTAAACTGCTCCTGGACTCCCCTGATATATGGACATTCGTGGCTTTTCTTGTGTTTTTTTTTTCCTGCATTTTACAGCGGTTCTTCTTTTTATTGCCTGCCTTTGGCATGACCTTGTGGGGAGGTGTTTCTCCGTGTCAGTGTTACCTTCCTTAATGGTGGTCTCTCATTTTCCCACCGAGGCCTGCCCAAATGCTGCTGTACTCTCTGTGTGCCTCAGTGTTCCGGTAGAGGATCTGGTTTTGACCTCCTCATTGACCCTCTTCTCTGTAATGTGTACACCCCGAATACGTCCCAGGTCCCCTTTTTGCGTCGGGTACTCTCGCGGCTACGTAAATACCCGCTGTCGGCCTGGCTTTTCGGCGGGGATTTTAATCTTATTTTCTCCCCCCCCCATGGATCGGCACTCTGTGCAGGGTACCCCTGTGCCCCCGGTCCAACTGTGTCTTGCTTCTTTATTTCGAAGTCTGATTCTTTCTTCCTCCTTGTATGATTTATGGAGGATCAACCACCATACTGATAGGTCGTTCACGTTTTATTCCCATCCGCATAAATTACATACTCGCATAGATTATTTTTTCGGTAATTTACCAATGGTGCGCATATTATCCTCAGCCTCCCTAGACCCCATCTCGTGGTCCGATCATGGGCCAGTGCTCATATCTTTTTCTCCTTTTTCCTCCTTCCCCCGGCGCTGCCACTGACGCCTTAATGACTCTCTGCTCAAATCTCTGCCCTCCCTGGAATCGATCCAGGCCTCCATTGTTGACTACTTCTCTCTTAACCAGGGGTCTGTCTCCTCTCAGGCGGTCCTCTGGGAAGCCCACAAGTCGGTCGTTCGGGGACACTGTATTGCCCTGGGCTCCCGTTTGAAACGTGATGCTTTGGCCCGATCCCGGGAGTTGCAGACACTGATTCGCTCTCTGGAGGCGGAATTGCTCACTGCCCCTTCTCTCTCGGTCCTGAGGCGTCTGGTCGCAGCCCGTGCGCAGTTGGGTGAGCTTGCCCTTCATAGGGTGGAGCGGCAGCTTCTTTATGCCAAACGACGGTTCTACGAAAAGGGCAATAAGGCCCACTCACTACTAGCTAGATGTTTGAGGGACCGTGCTGCCGCACAGACGCCCTCAGCTCTGAAAGACTCCTCGGGCACGCTTAATTATCACCCTGATATTTCACGCCTTTTCACTGACTACTATTCTAAACTTTACTCTCTTTCTTCCCAGCTCCCATCTGATCCCGGGGAGCGAGATGCCCTGCTAGACTCCTTCCTAACGGACTGCCATCTCCCATCCCTTACTTCTGCTTATTTGGCTACTCTTAATGCTCCGATCATGCTGGAAGAACTGGGGGAGGTTCTTAAATCTTTACCTTCGGGGTGTTCCGCGGGACCTGATGGCTTTACTTACCTGTACTACAAGACCTTCTCTGCTCTACTTCTTCCCCACCTTGTTTATCTCTTTAATTCTTTCTTGGGGGGAGAAAGGATCCCGCAGTCTTTCTTGCACTCCTTGCTCACTCTTATCCCCAAACCGGGGAAGGATCCCCATGATTGTTCTAGCTACAGGCCTATTGCCTTGCTGAACTCTGACCTTAAATTGTTCTCAAAAGTCTTGGCCGCCCGACTCAGTTGTCTCCTCCCCTCTCTTATCCATAAAGATCAAGTGGGCTTTGTACCAGGTAGACAGGGGGGAGATAATACAAGGAGGATGGTTGATCTCATAGACTTGATTAATAAACGCTCTGAGCAAGCTGTTGTACTTAGTTTGGATGCTGAGAAGGCCTTTGATAGGCTGGGTTGGCCATTCCTATTTGCCACTCTCCAAAAATTAGGGATTTCGGGTTCCTTCCTCACTGCACTGCAGGGTCTCTATTCTTCCCCTACGGCCTCTCTGAAGCTCATGCCTTTTCTACATCCTTCCACTTGCATAATGGGACCAGGCAGGGATGTCCGCTATCCCCTCTGATCTTTGCTTTGTGCATTGAACCTTTAGCCGCTATGATACATGGGTGTGCGGACATCTCTGGCGTTGCTCTTCATGACAGGGAATTCAAAATCTGCTTGTTTGCGGATGATGTCCTTCTCACTCTTACTAAGCCTGTTCTCTCTCTCCCTAACCTTTATAGGGTCCTACGCACTTTTGGCACTGTCTCTGGCTATAAAGTCAATCTTTCCAAAACCGAGGTTCTGCCCTTGAACCTTCCACCTTCCCTATCTGAACAACTCAGGTCAGCTTACTCCTTTCGGTGGTCGCCCTCTGATATCACTTACCTTGGTGTTCATCTTACCTCTAGCTACTCTACTCTTTACTCTGCCAACTTCCTCCCCCTGTTCCAACAACTGCGTGCATTATTGGATAAATGGCGCCCTTAATATATCTCGTTTTTTGGCCGTATAGCAGCGGTTAAGATGACTATACTTCCTAAACGACTCTACTTTTTTGAGACGCTACCGGTTCGTGTGCCGTTGGTGGCGCTGAAGGCTTTTCAATCGGCTATTTTTCGTTTTATTTGGGACCGTAAACGGCATCGCCTTCCCATGTCGGTAATGCTAGCGAGACGTAACATGGGGGGGGGACTATCTGTACCGGACGTCACTAAGTATTACTGGGCTGCTCACCTGCGTCATTTGGCTTCCTGGGCAACATACCATGCGTACAGCCGCTGGATGGAGCTGGAAAAGCTTTGTCTAGCCCCCATCCATCCCAATACGTTTCTTTGGAGTCACCCTCCCCCCGCGTCCCCGACGGGTCCCCTACTGGGTCCTATATCCATCTCCCGCTATGTCTGGGGGTATTGCTCCAGGAAATTCCACCTTTCCTCTCTTACGTCCCCTCTGCAATCTTTTCTCTATCACCCTTCCTTCCCCCCGGGCCTCACCTCCCCCATGGTTAAGGAATGGGGGAGGGGGCAGAGGGATATTCTGTTGAGCGGACTTGGTTAGCCCCCTTACACGTGCACTTCTCCCGTTTGAGGATCTAGTATCCCGCCATGGTCTCCCCACCTCTGAGCGATTCCACTACTCCCAGCTTCGGCACTATATGATGTCGTCTCTGGAGACTTGTGTAGTCTCTCTACCTACTACGTTCGAGAGGTTGTGCCGTGTGGGACCCCAAAGGAAGGGCCTACTTTCCGATATTTATTCTACAATCATAGCCCCCCGGGATGGTGACGCCCCTTCTCACAGATATATGACTGGTTGGGAGTAGGTCTTAAACACCACCATTGCTCTGCCACAGTGGAGGGTCATCTGGGAGAGGGCCTCCAGGGCGTCCATTTGTACGGCATATAAGGAAACCCAATTTAAGCTGTTAATGGGTTGGTATCACACGCCTACTTTGTTAAACACTCTGAACCCTGATATTCCTCCTCAGTGTTAGTGTTGTGGAGTTGGGCTGGGAACCGTTTTTCATATTTTCTGGTCCTGCCCTCTGATTGTGCCCTACTGGAAAATGGTGGTGGCTTGGGGGTCCGAGTCCCTCTGGATCCCTTGGTCTATTTATTGTTTCTCTCTTTTCTGCCTTTAGCTAAGAAGCCCTTTAAGCTCTTTATGCAGATGATCCTGGGGGCCAAGACGCTCATAACTAAGCATTGGAAATCCCCCCTTCCGAGGCTGACCTTTTGGCTAGAATCCGGGAGATGCGTACCCTAGAGTCTCTTACTGCCTCCCTTAATAATACCGTGCCCCTCTTCCTAGCGGTCTGGGAGCCCTGGGATAGCTATGTGGACCAACAACCTCCTTAGCTGTCTGACTACCCTACCTGTCCCTCCCGCTCATTCTCCCCCCCCCCCCGACTGTTGTGTCTTTACTCTGTTGTCTTTAGTTCGTCCTTGTTTTGTCTGTCTGATGTGTTGAAATTTACTACCCATCTCTGCGTACTGCTTATTCGCACGGTATGATCCTGGAGTGCCTAATTTCCCTAATTTGCCATGCTTTTGGCTCATGATCTCTAGGAATGCTTGAAATTTCTGATGTTGTTATTTGCACATCTTTTATGTTTTCTCATTTCTGTATTTGAAAATTTCAATTAAAAATTTACAGTTTAAAAAGAAAATGGCAGCTTTTTTTTATTGTTCACAAATGATATTAGTGAACACTGCAGCCAAAAGTGTCTACCAAGACCAGAGTTGGAAAAAGCATTTAACTAATAGAAAAAAAGAAAAGAAAAGAAATGAAAAGCCTTGCACAAAAATCCATAAAGAAAAAGGTAAAAAAATAAAAAATAAAATATATTATAACGCAAATTACACAATACGCATAAAGGTGAGATGCTTAAAAGAATAAAATAAATACATAATTGTAACATTCTTAAAGGGGTACTCTGCCCCCAGACATCTTATCCCTTTCCAAAGGATAGTGGATAAGATGTCTGTTCGCGGGGGCCCCGCGATCTCTCCTGCAGTACCCCTGTTTCTGAGCTGCGCAAAGCAAGGATCGCTCTGTGGCTGATGATGGGTGATGCAGGGGATGGAGTATCGTGACGTCATGGCTTTGCCCCCTCATTACATTACACCCCACATTACACCCCACCCCATCAGGCCCCCTCCCATAGACCTGCATTGAGGGTGTGGGGCATTATGTCACGAGGGGGCGGAACCGTGACGTCACTATATTCCATCCCCTGCATCCCCCGTCATCAGCCACAGAGCGATCCTCGCTCTGTGCAGCTGAGAAATGGGGGTGCTGCAGGAGAGATCGCGGGGGTCCCCATCGGTGGGACCCCCACGATCAGACATTTTATCCCCTATCCTTTGGTTAGGGGATGAGATGTTTAACCCCTTCCCGACCTATGACATACCTGTACGTCATGGGTGGCAAGGTGTTCCCGACCCATGACATACAGGTACGTCATGAACATTTTTGCCGCTACTCGCGGCATCCCGCAGCGCCCGGTAAGATGGTGGCTATCACTGACAGCCAGCCATCTTACCATGCGACCACGGGGGGTTTCATCCCCCACCCCCCCCAGCGATCGCTGCTATCAGCTGGTCAAATCTGACTAGCTGATAGCAGCGTTTCGCTATGAGAATACTTAGCATCGCGGTGTGTGAGTCCCGATCACGGGGATCGGGACACACACCGTTCTGCTAAGTGTCCCTGACCCGTCCCCCGGCGTCACTTACCTGTCCGAGCGGTGTCCCGAGCGGTCCCGGCGCGAGCGACGTCCTCCAGGCGGTCCCGGCGGCGCTGCGTCCCGGCGGTGAGTTTCCGGCAGCAGTGCGGCATCTTCATTGGCAGCAGTGAGATCGCCATAAAGCGATCTCACTGCTGCCTCTGGGAGTTTCAAAACGGCAACTCCCAGCATGCCCAGACAGCCTTTGGCTTTCTGGGCATGCTGGGAGTTGTAGTTTTGCAATATCTGGAGGTCCACAGTTTGGAGACCACTGTATAATGGTCTCCAATCTGTGCTCTTCCAGATGTTGCAAAACTACAACTCCCAGCATGCTCAGTCTGTCCAGGCATGCTGGGAGTTGTAGTTCTCTAACATCTGGAAGAGCACAGATTGGAGACCATCATACAATGGTCTCCAAACTGTGGACCTCCAGATGTTGCAAAACTACAACTCCCAGCATGCCCAGACTGCCCAAGCATGCTGGAAGTTGTAGTTCGGCAACATCTGATCCTTCAGATATTGCCGAACTACAACTTCCAGCTTGCCTGGGCAGTCTGGGCATGCTGGGAGTTGTAGTTTTGCATCAACTGGAGGCACACTAGTTGGGAAACATTGTCCGTTTCCTACCTCAGTGCCTCCAGCTGTTGCAGTTGTTGCAAAACTATAACTCCCAGCATGCACTGACAGACCATGCATGCTGGGAGTTGTAGTTTTGCAACAGCTGGAGGCACACTGGTTTGGAAACACTAAGTTTGGTTGCAAAACACTTGAAAGTTTATTACTTAACTTAGTGTTTCCAAACCAGTGTGCCTCCAGCTGTTGCAAAACTACAACTCCCAGCATGCACGGACAGCCAAAGGGCATGCTCGGAGTTTGCAACAGCTGGATGTTTGCCCCCTCCCCCCAATGTGAATGTACAGGGTACACTCACATGGGCGGAGGTTTACAGTGAGTGCTGCAAGTTTGAGATGGCGCAAATTTTGCGCTGCAGCTCAAACTCCCAGCGGCAAACTTGCTGTGAACCTCTGCCCATGTGACTGTACCCTAAAAACACTACACTACACTAACACTAACCTAAAATAAAAAGTAAAAACACTACATATACACATACCCCTACACAGCCCCCCTCCCCCCAAAAAAATGAAAAACGTCTGGTACGCTACTGTTTCCAAAACGGAGCCTCCAGCTGTTTCAAAATAATAACTCCCAGTATTGCCGGACAGCCATTGACTGTCCAGGCATGCTGGGAGTTTTGCAACAGCTGGAGGCACCCTGTTTGGGAATCATTGGCATAGAATACCCCTATGTCCACCCCTATGCAAATCCCTAATTCAGGCCTCAAATGCGCATGGCGCTCTCTCACTTTGGAGCCCTGTCGTATTTCAGGGCAACAGTTTTGGGACACATATGGGGTATCGCCGTACTCGGGAGAAATTGCCTTACAAATTTTGGGGGGCTTTTTCTTCTTTAACCCCTTATGAAAAGGTGAAGTTGGGGTCTACACCAGCATGTTAGTGTAAAAAAATAAATTTTTTACACTGACATGCTGGTGTTGCCCTATACTTTCCATTTTCACAAGAGGTAAAAGGGGAAAAAAGACCCTCTAAATTTGTAATGCAATTTCTCCCGAGTACGGAGATACCCCATATGTGGGCGCAAAGTGCTCTGGAGGCGCACAACAAGGCCAAGAAGGGAGAGTGCACCATGTACATTTGAGGTGATTTGCACAGGGGTGGCTGATTATTACAGCAGTTCTGACAAACGCAAAACAATAAATACCCATATTTGACCCCCATTTTGGAAACTACACCCCTCGCGGAATGTAATAAGGGGTGCAGTGAGAATTTACACCCCACTGGTGTATGACAGATTTTTGGAACAGTGGTCTGTGAAAATGAAAAATAAAATTTTTCATTTGCACAGTCCACTGTTTCAAATATCTGTCAAACGCCAGTGGGGTGTAAATGCTCACTGCACCCCTTTTTAAATTCCATGAGGGGTGTAGTTTCCAAAATGGGGTCACATGTCGGGGGGGTCCACTGTTCTGGCACCATTGGGGCTTCCTAAATGTGACATGCCCCCCAAAAACCCTTTCAGAAAAACTCACTCTCCAAAATCCCATTGTCGCTCCTTCCCTTCTGAGCCCTCTACTGCGCCCGCCGAACACTTTACATACGCATATGAGGTATTTCCTTACTCGAGAAAAATTGGGTTACAAATTTTAGGGTGATTTCTCTCATTTTACACCTTGTAAAAATTCAAAAATTGGGTCTACAAGAACATGCGAGTGTAAAAAATGAAGATTTAGAATTTTCTCCTTCACTTTGCTGCTATTCCTGTGAAACACCTAAAGGGTTAAAACGCTTACTGAATGTCATTTTGAATACTTTGGGGGGTGCAGTTTTTATAATGGGGTAATTTATGGGGTATTTCTAATATGAAGACCCTTAAAATCCACTTCCAACCTGAACTGGTCCCTGAAAAATTACGATTTTGAAAATCTTGAGAAAAATTGGAAAATTGCTGCGGAACTTTGAAGCCCTCTGGTGTCTTCCAAAAGTAAAAACTTGTCAATTTTTTGATGCAAACATAAAGTAGACATATTGTATATGTGAATCAATATGTAATTTATTTGGAATATCCATTTTCCTTTCAAGCAGAGACTTTCAAAGTTAGAAAAATGCTAAATTTTCAAAATTTTCATGACATTTTTAGATTTTTTACCAAGAAAGGATGCAAATATCAGTGAAATTTTACCATAACATAAAGTAGAATATGTCACGAAAAAACAATCTCGGAATCAGAATGATAACTAAAAGCATTCCAGAGTTATTAATGTTTAAAGTGACAGTGGTCAGATTTTCAAAAAATGCCCAGGTCCTGAAGGTGAAAATGGGCTGAGTCATGAAGGGGTTAAAGGAGTAGTCCAGTGGTGAGCAACTTATCCCCTATCCTAAGGATAGGGGATAAGTTGCAGATCGCGGGGGGTCCGACCGCTGGGGCCCCCCGCGATCTCCTGTACGGAGCCCCGACAGCCCGTGGGAAGGGGGCGTGTCGACCTCCGCACGAGGCGGCGGCCGACACGCCCCCTCAATACAACTCTATGGCAGAGCCGAAGCGCTGCCTTCGGCAATCTCCGGCTCTGCCATAGAGATGTATTGAGGGGGCGTGTCGGCCGCCGCCTCGTGCGGGGGTCGACACCCGCTATCTCGGCGGAGAACCGGGGCCCCGTACAGAGAGATCGCAGGGGGCCCCAGCGGTCGGACCCCCCGCGATCTCAAACTTATCCCCTATCCTTAGGATAGGGGATAAGTTTTTCACCACTGGACTACCCCTTTAAGGGCAGAGTACCCTTTTAAGATAACCACAACAGGACAGGGCTTACAACCCCAGCCAAGTCCCCCTCAGGGTTTTCATGCATAAAAATCAAATGGCATAATTAAAGAGACAACTAAAAGACGGGATAAGATAGGGTCAGCAAAGAGAAGGGGTAGGGGAAAGACCGCATTGGGGATTTGATAGAATTTAAATAAGGTTTTATCATTTGGACTTGGAAGCCCTTTAGTGCTAGAGTGAAGTCTGAACTAGAGCCCTGTGCGGGTCTGTTTTCTGAATTCCATTTCCACTGGATTTCTGACCATTGTCGCCCAAAGTATCAAATGGGGAACTGAGTAAAGGAGGGAACAAAAAGAAAGAAGAATTTTTGAAACCACTAAACCCTAGAAGATGGAAGGCCAGCTAGCAATTAATGGAGGAGAGGAAAGAGAAAAAGGGGAAGAAGAAGCAAAAAAAAAACCCTCATCCATACATAACACATATTTACTTATTATGTTAGTGCTCCATTTGTATTTCCTTTTTTCCCCGACTTGCCAGCCCCAGGCTGTACCTGTTCCAGGTTCCAGTCTCTGACTGACTGCACCCCAACCTACCAGGGTGGTTTTTAACCCACCCCAGTCTGCTGAGGTAGAGAGGAGTTGCAGGATTTTCAAGTTATTCACTTATCTGATTGAGCACTCTCTTTTTTGTTATTTTTTCTCTTTTTTCCGTTTTTCCCCCCCTCGTTCTCCTTTCTCTCTTTAACAAACAAGCAACACACACACAAACAAACAACAAAGGGAAAAAAAAGGGAAATCCTCTTCCCTCCTTTTCTCTCCCCCCCCCCCTTCTCACTCTTGAAGGGGAAGAGGGTTATACCTCTTTAAGGTGTTTGGCAATTAACGTTTCGCCTCCTTTTCCCCATCCCTACTGAACCAATGCTTTCCCTCAAAGAAGAGGAAGGAGGAGAGAACAAAAAAAAATACACAATAAAAAAATAAAAATAAAAAAAGGCATCGGACGGGCTACAGGCCTTCAAGCATTACAATTTACATTCCCCACCTACCTTCCCTCTCCTCCCCCTATGGCACTGGCGACAAGAAAAAAATTATATTTTCTACCTTAACACATCTACTAATTTCATTCTTTCCTCTATTGACATATTTTCCATCCAACTATCCCACGTCCGATGAAACTTTTTCAATCTAAACTTTTTTATTGCATTCCCGAACTTTACATTTATTGTATGTGCTACAGTATTCATGTATTCCTTTATACCTGCTTTTTCTTTCACGACTTCTTAAAGAAATAAATAGATAGCGGCACTAGCACAATAAATCTTCTTGTACTTCTCAGGACTCTAGGAACAGTTGGAGAGTCTCTGTTCTGACCTGCGGTGGTGCTAGGACAGAGAGTCAGGTATGAATATAATGTAAGAATATAAAGAAAACATAGCCTGCACTCACCGCACAGTTCGGGTCTCTCGGCCTCGGATACCTGACCTCCTCGGTAGCGTGGGACTTGCAGCAGCTGCTGCAAGTCCCACGCTACCGAGGAGGTCCGGTATCCGAGCCCGAGAGACCCGAACTGTGCGGTGAGTGCAGGCTATGTTTTCTTTATATTCCTGCTTTTTCTTTACTCATCCACCTTCTGGATACCATTAATCTTAATATGAACACCAACTTAAACAACAGTGCTTTATTTTTATTTCCAGCCACCATACCTAGCAACCATATTTTGGGATTGCACATCACTTTAATTTTCAACCTTTTCTCAATTTCTTTTATTCCTTGTTGCCACACCATTTGGACCTGTGGGCATCTATAATACATATGCGCAAATTCTGCTTCCTCCTCTCCACACTCGGGGCAGCTATAATATTTATTCTTGGATTTCCTACCCAATTGTTTAGGTGTGTAATAAAGTCTCTTATTTATAAAAAAAAAAAAAAAAAGTGTGTCACCCTGTGATTTCTATTATATATCGCTTTCTTACCCCACCCCCAAATAGTTTCCCACTCTATTTCACTTATTTCTCCTATTTCATTCTCCCACTGTCGTTGACTACTATGAACTGCCCTAACAACCTGTACCCTCCTTAATTCTCTATAAATTTTAGATGTCACTTTCTTCCTAATTCCTTTCTCCATCACCTCCTTCATTAACCCCTTAAGGACTCAGGGTTTTTCCGTTTTTGCACTTTCGTTTTTTCCTCCTTACCTTCTAAAAATCATAACCCTTTCAATTTTCCACCCAAAAATCCATATTATGGCTTATTTTTTGCGTCACCAATTCTACTTTCCAGTGACATTAGTCATTTTACCCAAAAATTCACGGCGAAACGGGAAAAAAAATCATTGTGCGACAAAATCGAAGAAAAAACACCATTTTGTAACTTTTGGGGGCTTCCGTTTCTACGCAGTGCATATTTCGGTAAAAATTACACCTTATCATTATTCTGTAGGGCCATACGGTTAAAATGATACCCTACTTATATAGGTTTGATTTTGTCGCACTTCTGGAAAAAATCATAACTACATGCAGGAAAATTTATACGTTTAAAAATTTCATATTCTGACCCCTATAACTTTTTTATTTTTCCACATACAGGGCGGTATGAGGGCTCATTTTTTGCGCCGTGATCTGAAGTTTTTATCCGTATGATTTTTGTTTTGATCTGAATTTTTGATCACTTTTTATTCATTTTTTAATGGTATAAAAAGTGACCAAAATACACTTTTTTGGAATTTGGAATTTTTTTACGAGTACGCCATTGACCGTACGCCATTAACTCATTTTTCTCAAATATTTGTGCAACAAATCTTATATTATACCTATACCAAAGTTCTTTTGTTTGACTTTTAGTGATTTCCTCAAAATTTTTGTTATCAAATGAAGGTGTGTATCGTGTTGCCCTTCTCTGTGCAACTACTTTCTTTACTGCCTCCCACAGTTCAGTGCCAATTCTATTAAAGTTACCCCCACTCCTTCTATCATGTCTACTAGCCCACCTTCTAGCCACTCCCATATATTTTCAATTTTTTTTACCACTACTTTTCATCGTTCTTTTCAAATAGTCCATTTCCTTCCATCTTATTATGTGGGTTAACTGTGCCGCCAAAAAATAGGATCTAAAATCTGGAACTGACAGTCCCCCACTGTTCTCATCTTTCAGTAACTGTCAGGACTCTATTTGTTTAAAAACTCTTTCCCCTAACCAAATTGGACTGTTTAAAGGGGTACTCTGGTGAAAACCTTTTTTCTTTTAAATCAACTGGTGGCAGAAAGTTAAACATATTTGTAAATTACTTCTATAAAAAAATATTAATCCTTCCAGTACTTATTAGCTGCTGAATGCTACAGAGGAAATTTCTTTCTTTTTGGAACACTGATGACATCACGAGCACAGTACTCTCTGCTGACATCTCTATCCATTTTAGCATCCATGCATAGCATATATGCTAAGGGAAGCATGGTGGCTCAGTGGTTAGCACTGCTGCCTTGCAGTGCTGGGGACTCGGGTTCAAATCCCACTAAGGACAACAATTAATAAAGCATTATTATTATTATTATAACGTCAGCAGAGAGAACTGTGCTCGTGATGTCATCAGAGAGCATTCCAAAAAGAAAAGAATTTCCTCTGTAGTATTCAGCAGCTAACAAGTACAGGAAGGATGAAGATTTTTTTAATAGAAGTAATTTACAAATATGTTTAACTTTCTGACACTAGTTGATTTAAAGGAAAAAAGGTTTTCACCGGAGTACCCCTTTAATAAGACATATTGGAATTGAGGCAGTGTTATCATTTTTATTAAACTAATTCTATCTGCCATATTTAATGGAAGTCCGCACCAGATTTTGAATGTGGTCCCTATTTTCTGCAGCAATGGATCCAGATTCAATTGTGCATATTTTTTTACATCTCTCGTGACCATGATACCCAAGTATCGAAAGGATTCCTGTTCTTTCAGAATCCTTACCTTACTATGCACTATTTTTCCCTTCAATGGGAGAAGTATAGTTTTTTTTCCCAATTAACTTGGAGGCCTGATAACTTACCAAAGTTTTCCACTGTTGTTATTATTTTGTCCAGTATATTATTTGTGTTGGCGACTGTCACGATTCGGCTGGCTGTAGGTGGATCCTCTGTGCCAGAGAGGGATTGGCGTGGACCGTGTTGGTGGACCGGTTTTAAGTTGCTACTGGTATTCACCAGAGCCCGCCGCAAAGCGGGATGGTCTTGCAGCAGCGGTAGCAACCAGGTCGTATCCACCAGCAACGGCTCAACCTCTCTGACTGCTGAAGATAAGCGCGGTACAAGGGAGTAGACAAGAGCAAGGTCGGACGTAACAGAAGGTCAGGGCAGGCAGCAAGGATCGTAGTCAGGGGCAACGGCAGGAGGTCTGGAACACAGGCTAGGAACACACAAGGAAACGCTTTCACTGGCACAATGGCAACAAGATCCGGCAAGGGAGTGCAGGGGAAGTGAGGTATAAGTAGGGAGTGCACAGGTGAACATACTGATTGAGCCTGCTGCGCCAATCAGTGGCGCAGTGGCCCTTTAAATTGCAGAGACCCAGCGCGCGTGCGCCCTAAGGAGCGGGGCCGCGCGCGCCGGGACAAGACAGACGGGGAACGGGTCAGGTACGGGAGCCGGGATGCGCATCGCGAGCGGGCGCCTCCCGCATCGCGAATCGCATCCCGGCTGGGAGTGATATTGCAGCGCACCCGGTCAGCAGGTCTGACCGGGGCGCTGCGAATGAGAGGATGCTGCGAGCGCTCCGGGGAGGAGCGGGGACCCGGAGCGCTCGGCGTAACAGTACCCCCCCCCTTGGGTCTCCCCCTCTTCTTGGAGCCTGAGAACCTGAGGACAAGACTTTTGTCTAGGATGTTGTCCTCAGGTTCCCAGGATCTCTCCTCTGGGCCACAGTTTTCCCAATCCACCAAAAAGAATCTTTTACCTCTGACAGTCTTGGAGGCCAGAATCTCCTTCACAGAGAAGACGTCAGATGAACCGGAAACAGGAGTGGGAGAAACAACTTTGGGAGAGAAGCGGTTAAGGATGAGTGGTTTAAGGAGAGAGACATGGAAGGCATTGGGAATACGGAGAGAAGGAGGAAGAAGGAGTTTGTAAGAGACAGGGTTAATCTGGCACAAGATTTTGAAAGGACCAAGATAGCGTGGTCCCAGTTTGTAACTGGGGACACGAAAGCGGACATATTTAGCGGAGAGCCATACCTTGTCTCCGGGAGCAAAAATGGGGGGAGTTCTTCTTTTTTTATCAGCAAATCTTTTCATCCGGGATGAAGCCTGTAAAAGAGAATTTTGGGTTTCTTTCCATATGGTGGAAAGATCACGAGTCACTTCATCCACAGCGGGCAAACCAGAGGGCAAGGGAGTAGGGAGGGAAGGAAGAGGGTGACGGCCGTACACCACGAAAAATGGGGATTTAGCAGAAGATTCGGAGACTCTGAAGTTGTATGAGAATTCGGCCCATGGTAGAAGATCTGCCCAGTCATCCTGGCGGGAGGAAACAAAATGCCGTAAATAGTCACCCAGGACCTGATTAATTCTTTCTACTTGCCCATTGGATTGGGGATGATAAGAAGAAGAGAAGTTTAATTTGATCTTGAGCTGTTTACAGAGGGCCCTCCAGAATTTAGACACGAATTGGACGCCTCTATCCGAGACGATATGCGTGGGCAAACCGTGAAGGCGAAAAATGTGTACAAAAAATTGCTTTGCCAACTGAGGCGCTGAAGGAAGACGAGGAAGAGGAATAAAATGTGCCATCTTGGAAAATCGATCAACGACCACCCAAACAACTGTGTTGCCACGGGATGAGGGCAAGTCCGTAATAAAGTCCATACCAATCTGTGACCAAGGCTGTTCAGGAACAGGCAGAGGATGAAGGAGACCAGCAGGCTTCTGGCGAGGAGTCTTATCCCGGGCACAGACAGTACAGGCCCGCACAAAATCAACAACACCAGTCTCCAAAGTCGGCCACCAATAAAATCGAGAGATGAGTTGCAAGGATTTTTTGTTGCCCGCATGGCCTGCGAGGTGGGAGGAGTGTCCCCATTTGAGAATCCCGAGACGCTGGCGTGGAGAAACGAAGGTCTTCCCTGGAGGAGTTTGCCTGATGGAAGCTGGAGAAGTGGAGATCAGACAGTCCGGAGGAATGATGTGTTGCGGAGAGACCTCTACTTCAGAGGCATCAGAAGAACGAGAGAGGGCATCGGCCCTAATGTTCTTGTCAGCAGGGCGAAAATGGATTTCAAAGTTAAAACGAGCAAAGAACAACGACCACCTAGCCTGGCGAGGGTTCAGTCGTTGGGCAGACTGGAGATAGGAGAGATTCTTGTGATCAGTGTATATGATAACTGGAAATTTTGATCCCTCCAGCAGGTGCCTCCATTCCTCAAGCGCCAATTTAATGGCCAGTAGTTCTCGATCACCAATGGAGTAGTTTCTCTCCGCTGGAGAGAAGGTCCTAGAAAAAAACCCACAGGTAACAGCATGCCCGGAAGAATTTTTTTGTAGAAGGACAGCTCCAGCTCCCACAGAGGAGGCATCTACCTCCAATAGAAAGGGTTTAGATGGGTCAGGTCTGGAGAGCACGGGAGCAGAAGAAAAGGCAGACTTGAGATGTTTAAATGCGTCTTCCGCTTGGGGAGACCAGGACTTAGGATTGGCATTTTTCTTGGTTAAAGCCACGATAGGGGCCACAATAGTGGAGAAGTGTGGAATGAATTGTCTGTAATAATTGGCGAACCCCAAAAAACGTTGGATAGCACGGAGTCCGGAGAGGCGTGGCCAATCTAAGACGGCAGAAAGTTTATCTGGGTCCATTTGTAGTCCCTGGCCAGAGACCAAGTATCCTAGGAAAGGAAGAGATTGACATTCAAAGAGACATTTCTCCATTTTGGCATAAAGTTGATTGTCCCGAAGTCTCTGAAGAACCATGCGGACATGCTGGCGGTGTTCTTCTAAGTTGGCAGAAAAAATCTGAATATCGTCCAGATAAACCACAACACAGGAATATAGGAGATCACGAAATATTTCATTAACAAAGTCTTGGAAGACGGCAGGGGCGTTGCACAGGCCAAAGGGCATGACCAGATATTCAAAGTGTCCATCTCTGGTGTTAAATGCAGTCTTCCATTCGTCCCCCTCCCTGATGCGGATGAGATTATAAGCACCTCTTAAGTCCAGTTTGGTAAAGATGTGGGCGCCTTGTAGGCGATCAAAGAGTTCCGAGATAAGAGGTAAGGGGTAGCGTTTTTTTACCGTGATTTTATTAAGTCCGCGGTAATCAATGCAAGGGCGTAGGGAGCCATCTTTTTTGGACACAAAAAAAAATCCAGCTCTGGCAGGAGAGGAGGACTTGCGGATAAACCCCTTTTTTAAATTCTCCTGGATGTACTCCGACATGGCTAGAGTCTCTGGAGCAGACAGAGGATAGATTCTGCCCCGGGGTGGAGTAGTACCCGGGAGGAGGTCAATAGGACAGTCATAAGGCCTGTGAGGAGGTAAAGTCTCTGCTTGCTTTTTGCAAAAAACATCAGCATAGTCCATATAAGCCTTAGGAAGACCGGATACCGGGGGAACCACAGGGTCACGACAGGGAGTACTGGGAACCGGTTTAAGACAGTCCCTGTGACAAGAAGTACCCCAGTTCTTGATCTCTCCTGTGGACCAATCAAGGGTTGGGGAATGGCGTTGAAGCCACGGTAATCCAAGAAGAATTTCTGAAGTGCAGTTGGAGAGGACCAAAAATGAAATTTTTTCGTGATGGGGTCCGATGCACATTAGGAGAGGTTCCGTGCGGTAACGCACGGTACAGTCCAATCTTTCATTGTTAACAGAATTGATGTAGAGGGGTCTGGCGAGACTGGTCACCGGGATGTTGAACCTGTTGATGAGAGAGGCCAAAATAAAATTTCCTGCAGATCCGGAATCCAAGAAGGCCGTAGCAGAGAAGGAGAAGGTAGAAGAAGATATCCGCACAGGCACAGTAAGGCGTGGAGAAGCAGAGTTCACATCAAGAACTGTCTCACCTTTGTGCGGAGTCAGCGTACGTCTTTCCAGGCGGGGAGGACGGATAGGACAATCCTTCAAGAAGTGCTCGGTACCGGCACAGTACAGGCAAAGATTCTCCATGCGGCGTCGTGTCCTCTCTTGAGGTGTCAAGCGAGACCGGTCAACTTGCATAGCCTCCACGGCGGGAGGCACAGGAACGGATTGCAGAGGACCAGAGGAGAGAGGAGCCGGGGAGAGAAACCGCCTCGTGCGAACAAAGTCCATATCCTGGCGGAGCTCCTGACGCCTTTCGGAAAAACGCATGTCAATGCGGGTGGCAAGATGAATAAGTTCATGCAGGTTAGCAGGAATTTCTCGTGCGGCCAGCACATCTTTAATGTTGCTGGATAGGCCTTTTTTAAAGGTCGCGCAGAGGGCCTCATTATTCCAGGATAATTCAGAGGCAAGAGTACGGAATTGGATGGCGTACTCGCCAACAGAAGAATTACCCTGGACCAGGTTCAGCAAGGCAGTCTCAGCAGAAGAGGCTCGGGCAGGTTCCTCAAAGACACTTCGAATCTCCGTGAAGAAGGAGTGTACAGAAGCAGTGACAGGGTCATTGCGGTCCCAGAGCGGTGTGGCCCATGACAGAGCTTTCCCAGACAGAAGGCTGACTACGAAAGCCACCTTAGACCTTTCAGTAGGAAACTGGTCCGACACCATCTCCAAGTGCAGGGAACATTGCGAAAGAAAGCCATGGCAAAACTTAGAGTCCCCATCAAATTTATCCGGCAAGGATAATCGTAGGCCGGAAGCGGCCACTCGCTGCGGAGGAGGTGCAGGAGCTGGCGGAGGAGATTGTTGCTGAAGCTGTGGTAATAGCTGCTGTAACATCACGGTCAGTTGAGACAGCTGGTGGCCTTGTTGCGCTATCTGTTGCGACTGCTGGGCGACCACCGTGGTGAGGTCGGCGACAACTGGCAGTGGGACTTCAGCGGGATCCATGGCCGGATCTACTGTCACGATTCGGCTGGCTGGAGGTGGATCCTCTGTGCCAGAGAGGGATTGGCGTGGACCGTGTTGGTTGACCGGTTCTAAGTTGCTACTGGTATTCACCAGAGCCCGCCGCAAAGCGGGATGGTCTTGCAGCAGCGGTAGCAACCAGGTCGTATCCACCAGCAACGGCTCAACCTCTCTGACTGCTGAAGATAATCGCGGTACAAGGGAGTAGACAAGAGCAAGGTCGGACGTAGCAGAAGGTCAGGGCAGGCAGCAAGGATCGTAGTCAGGGGCAACGGCAGGAGGTCTGAAACACAGGCTAGGAACACACAAGGAAACGCTTTCACTGGCACAATGGCAACAAGATCCGGTGAGGGAGTGCAGGGGAAGTGAGGTATAAGTAGGGAGTGCACAGGTGAACATACTGATTAAGCCTGCTGCGCCAATCAGTGGCGCAGTGGCCCTTTAAATTGCAGAGACCCGGCGCGCACGCGCCCTAAGGAGCGGGGCCGCGCGCGCCGGGACAAGACAGACGGGGAACGGGTCAGGTACGGGAGCCGGGATGCGAATCGCATCCCGGCTGGGAGTGATATTGCAGCGCACCCGGTCAGCAGGTCTGACCGGGACGCTGCGAATGAGAGGATGCTGCGAGCGCTCCGGGGAGGAGCGGGGACCCGGAGCGCTCGGCGTAACAGCGACATTAATTAGAATATCATTGGCAAATAATGATATCTTGTCCTCTCTCCCCGACATCCAAACCCCTACATCTCCTCCATCATCCTAATCTTTATTGCCAGTGGCTCTATATACAGGGAGAAGATGTAGGGGGAGAGAGGGTAACCCTGTCTTGTTCCTCTAGTGAGTGGGAAACACTCTGTTTCCTCATCATTTACTAAGACACGCCATTGGTTTTTCATATAGAATTTTTATCCATCTTATAAATCTCCACCCTAGCCCAAAACCCCCTAATACCTTCCACAAATAGGGCCACTCCATCCTGTCGAAAGCCTTGACTGCGTCAAGTGACAGGATTGAGTGGCCCTCTCTTACTTCCTGCATATTTGTGAAAAGACATATATATATATAAAAAAAAAAAAAAAAAACTTTGGGAGCAGCTGCTGGTTCACTTTTCAAACTGATATCAAATAAGCAAAAGGAAAAACAGTTATTCACTTACAGTATTTTTCGCCCTATAGGACGCACCGGCATATAAGACGCACCCAATTTATAGGGGCAAAATCTAAAAAAATAAAGATTTTGAACCCAATAGTGGTCTTCAACCTGCGGACCTTCAGATGTTGCAAAACTACAACTCCCAGCATGCCCGGACAGCCATTGGCTGTCCAGGCATGCTGGGAGTTGTAGTTTTGCAACATCTGGAGGTCCGCAGATTGAAGACCACTGCATAGGAGGTAATACTCACGTGTCCCCGCCGCTCCGGACCCGTCACCGCTGCCCTGGATGTCGCTCCATCGCTGTCGCCGTGTCCCCGTCGCTCTGGAACGTCTCTGCTGCCGGCCGGATATCCTCGCTCTCCGTTGCCGCCATCACGTCGTTACGCACGCCGACGCACGTACGCGACGACGTGATGACGAGGAAGGAGAGCGGCGGCCATACAGGGGATCCCGGAACGGAGAAGACACAGAGGAAGCAGGCAAGGTCCCTCCCGGTGTTCTGTAAGCACTAACCCGGCTATTCAGTCGGGCTGTTCGGGACCGCCGCGGTGAAATCGTGGCGGTCCCGAACAGCCCGACTGAACAGCCGGGTTAGTGTCACTTTCCCTTCAGATGCGGCGGTCAGCTTTGATCGCCACGTCTGAAGGGTTAATACAGGGCATCACCGCGATCGGTGATGTCCTGTATTAGCCGCGGGTCCCGGCCGTTGATGGCCGCAGGGACCGCCCCGATAGGGGTGTATTCGGCGTATAAGACGCACCGACTTTTTCACCCCAGTTTTGGGGAAGAAAAAGTGCGTCTTATATGGCCAAGACAGACCACTCACAAATTCAATAGGCGTTTTCACAAGTATTAATTTCACAGGTTGCCGCTACACTCTCTTCTGGTGGAGAGACCTCTATCCACCCGATTTGGATAATGCTAGGGGAAAAAAAAACGGGGAGCGGACACACCTATTCAAAAAGTGGGCTATTCCTGTATATTTGCAAATAGTCTCCTTATATTATCCGCCGTACTAAATCCCTGTCTGAATCCACACTGGTCTTTATCTATCAAACCCGGAATGACTCTGGATAGTCTGTTTGCGAACAGTCTGGCCAGAATCTTCATGTCCGTGTTTAACATCAAAATTGGTCTTTATGACCCGGGTTCCGTTGCATCTTTACCTGGCTTCAAGATCAAAATAATTACGGCTTTGTTCATGGATTCTGGTAATTGCCCACATCTGAATCTTTCATTGAATAATTCCACCATTTTCAGGATCAATATCTTCCCAAATATTTTATATAACTCGAATGGGAGCCCATCTGGGCCCACTGCCTTCGCTTTTGGGGCTTCCTTTATTACTGTTTTTACCTCCTCTTCGCTCATTTCTGCTCCTAACCCCTCCATCATATCTTTTGTTATTTTTGGTAGGCCACTCTCTGATATATATTTCTCGATTGTAGGGATATCTGTTTTTCCTTGTGTCTTATATAACTCACTATAATATTCCAGGAAGATCTCCACAATTTCGTTTTGCTCATTTCTTACTATTCCTCTAATTGCTTTTATTCCTGTATTTGATGCATTATCTTCAATCATTTTTGCTAAAAACTTCCCTGGTCCACCTCCCTCAATGTATCTTAGCCTATATACTCTGTCCATCATTTTGAAAGCTTGATTCTTAATAAATTCCTCATATTCATTCATCTCCTTTATTCACCTATCTTTATCATCTATTAATCTTGAACTGCTATATTCTCTATCCGCCACTTCTATCCGTCCTTTCATACTCTCCTCTTCTTTTCTTGCCTTCTTCTTTACCTTTGCCATTCTTTCTACCATTAACCATCTCATATAGGCCTTTGCCGCGTTCCAGACCACATTAGCCGATGCCGTCCCCTCATTAAGATCGAAGAATTCCAAGATTTTCCCCACTATATCTGGTTCTTCCCCCCATATCTCTAACCAGTATGGGCTTACACATAATCCTCTTCTTCGTTTTCGTAGATTACTACACATCTTTATCAGCATTGGTGAGTGGTCTGAGACACTTCTAGGCTCATATTTAACTTCTTTCACCACCTTTAAGGGGTACTCCCATGGAAAACTTTTTTTTTTTAATCAACTGGTGCCAGAAATTTAAACAGATTTGTAAATCAATTCTATAAAAAAAATTGTAATCCTTCCAGTATGTTTTAGGGGCTGTATACTAAAGAGAAATCCAAAAAAGAAATGCATTTCCTCTGATGTCATGACCACAGTGCTGACCTCTGCTGTCCATTATAGGAACTGTCCAGAGCAGGAGAAAATCCCCATAGCAAACATATGCTGCTCTGGACAGTTCCTAAAATGGACAGCAGAGGTCAGCAGAGAGCACTGTGGTCATGACATCAGAGCAAATGCATTCCTTTTTTGGATTTCTCTTTAGTATACAGCCCCTAAAAAGTATTGGAAGGATTAAGATTTTTTAATAGAAGTGATTTACAAATCTGTTTAACTTTCTGGCACCAGTTGATTTAAAAAATAAAAAGTTAACCATATCTCCTGATCCTATTACCATATCTATTCTAGACAGTGTCTGTTTAGATTTATTATAACATGAGTATATTTGTTTATCTGGATTTTGGGTCCTCCATAAATCCCTCCACCCCATTTCTGCCGCGGGGATCCGATCATCCAGCATGACACCCAGAGGTCCCCTTACCTAGCTCCGGCAGTCTCCCGGGGTCTTCTACCAGAGTAGAAGATCACCGATAATACTTATCAGTGCTATGTCCTATACATAGCACTGCACAGTATTAGCAATCAACTGATTGCAATGAATAGTCCCCTATGGGGACATAAAAAGTGTTAAAATAAAAAGTAAAAAAATGTTAAATAAAAAAGTAAAAAAATGAGAAAAATCCCCTCCCCCAATAAAAAGTAAAACGTCAGTTTTTCCCCATTTTACCCCCCAAAAAGCGTAAAAAAAATAATGAATACACATATTTGGTATAAAAAATAAAAAAAAGTCCAAAATTGCTGCTTTTTTGTCATATTTTCTTAAAAAAAATGATAAAAAATTAATAAAAAGTAAAACCTAACGAAAGGGGTACTGATAAAAACTACAGATCATGGCACAAAAAATTAGCCCTCATATCGCCCCATATACAGAAAAATTAGAAAGTTATAGGTGGTCAAAATAGGGCAATTTCAAACATACTAATTTTGTTAAAATGGTTTGAGATTTTTTTTAAGCAGTACAATTATAGAAAAGCATATAACATGGATATCATTTTAATCGTATTGACCCAAAGAATAAAAAAACATGTCAATTTTACCGGAAAGTGTATAGCGTGAAAACAAAACCTTCCAAAATTTGCTAAATTGCGGTTTTCTTTTCAATTTTCCCACATAAATAATATTTGTTTGGTTGCGCCTTACATCCAGCCACTCTACTGCCTCTGCTGGCGTTGTCAAAAAATAAATAAAAAAAACTGTCAGGTTTTTGTACTAAATTCTTAGTTTGGCCAGGAATATCAATGAATATTTTATTTCTGTTGCTCTCAATCTTTTTTAACCTGTAAAAAATTCATCCTTGCTGCGTTTCTTTTGAATAATCCGGGAATGTTCCCACCTTACTGTCTTCAATCACTCCACATTTCTTCTCGCCCTTCTTATTATATGGTTCCTATCAGCTGAGGATACAAGTTTTACTAACAAAGCTCGGGGCCTAGCTCCTGGTGGGGAGGAATGGAAGGGAACCCTATGTGCTCTTTCTATCACCATTGTCTCCAACATCACTTCCCCTCCAAAGTTTTCTCTCAGCACCTCATCATAAATTTCTTACAATCCTCTCCTTCAACCTTTTCTGGGATGTCGAAAACTCTACTGTTCGCCTGCCTACTCCTTTCCTCCAGATCCCTAACCTTATCCGTCATCTGTTGGCAAACTTTTTTTAACTTGGTGATTTCTTCTTCTGCTTTTTTTTTTTTTGCCACCCCTTCAACATTTCCTACTCTTAATTCTACTTCTCCCACTCTTTCTCTCATATCTCTTTTTCATATCTTCCCTTATTAAGGCTATATCAACTTTCAATTCTCCTGCACCTCAGTTAGGGATTCATTAGATTTCTGCACCCCTTTGAGTATTTTATAATTTCAAAGCCCTACCTTTTGTAAAATCCTCAGCACAGAGGATATTCACAAAGGTGATGGTAGCCTTTCTTAGGCTAGAGGGGATCACCATCATCCCCTACCTGGATGATCTACTATAACTGCCAATTCTCATCATCATCTCTCTCTTCATGTCCAGCGGACATTTCCAGAGATCGGATTTCTCTTCTTCCAGAACCAAGAGATTTCTAGGCATGATTCTGGATTCATAGGTACAGAAGACATACCTTCCAGCAGAAAAAGTATACACTATTAAACTGAAGATAAAAAAAAAAAAAAGTAATTCGAAAGGAAACTATTACCTTGAGAGAAGCCATGTCCCTTCTGGGGTCCATGACGTCCTGCATACCAGCTGTACCCTGGTGTCAGAGCCATTCCTGAACTCTTCAGTCACAAATACTGAAGACCTGGGATCGCTCTCAGTTCTCACTGGAGAACAAGATGAAGGTATCTCTTATTGTGAAAAGATCCCTAAAATGGTGGCTACAGAAATAAAATCTTCTTGTGGGGGTTCCCTCTATTTCTCTTCCATCTCTATAACAACGGATGCCAGTCTGTAGGGCTGGGGAGCTATGGTGGGAGACCTCCAACTTCAGGGTCCCTGGTCTCAGGAAACACAAACCTGTTCCTCAAATTATTGAGAGTTAGGGGCAATATTCAAAGCTTTAAAAGCTTCAAGAAGCCTAGTAGGGGGCCTTCATGTAAAGGTCTATTTGGACAACACTACAGCAGTGGCCTTAATCAATCACCAGGGCGGAACAATACAGACTCCTCTGAAGATGCTAGCAGAGAGAATATTTCTTTGGGCAGAACAAAATGTGCTATCCCTATTCACAGTACATCTGAAAGGAATGGACAATCCAGCGGCCAATTTCTTTCTCTGACTCGAGTACATCGATTTTTTTACTCTCAACCCAAGAGAAAATCCGAAAGCGGTGGATGCCCTTCAACAAGTTTGGTCATTCAACCTGGCATATGCATTTCTACCAATTCCGATGATCATGAAAGCCCTCCAGAAGGTGAGACTAGGAAGGGGGAAATTTATCTTTATAGCCCCAATGTGGCCAAAGAGAATCTGGTTCAGTCTTTTAAAAGCGCTCGCCATTGTGGATCCCATGCTCCTTCCTCAGAGGGACGACCTATTGTGCCAGGGTCCTCTATTCCACAAGGATCTAAAGAATCTCCAGTTGTCAGCTTGGCTATTCAGAGGCTCATGTTAGAACAAAAGACTCTTTCTAAGAAAATGGTTACCACCCTACTAAAGAGTAAAAAGGATTCTACATTTTCTATTTACCCCTAAACAGTGGAAAAAGTATTTGTCATGGTGTGGCTCTTCTCTTCCGGATCTATTTAATCCAGATATTCCCAGAATTTTAGATTTCCCTTAAGATGGTTTTGATTTAGGTTTATCTTTGAGTACACTTAAAGTACAAACAGAAGCTTTGGGCTGTTTTTTTTATGTCTGCATTGCTGAACACAAGTGGATCAAATGGTTTTTTACAGCAGTATCCAGACTAAGACCAAAAATATGGAATCTTACTCCTCCTTGGGATTTGAACCTTGTTCTATCATCTTTAACTAAATACCCCTTTGAACCTTTATCAGAATCCTCTATCTAGTTTCTTACCTGGAAAACTGTTTTTCTAGTGGCATTATTATTTGCAAGAAGAGTGAGTGAAATTCAGGCTTTGTCTATTGAATACCCTAACCTTACAGTGTTTCATGATAAAATCATTCTAAATCATTCGTATCCAATTTCCATAGGGCTCAAGACATAATTCTTCCCTCTTTCTGTGCCAATCCCAAGAACAAAAAGGAGGAAGATTTTCAAAAATTGGATGTTAGGAGAGTGGTCTTACACTATCTAGAAACTACTAAGGCCTGGAGGAAAGACTAATCTTTTTGTTTAATATCAAGGCATTGAAAAACTCCATTTCCAGATGGCTCAAGTCTGCAATTTGGTCAGCCATATACTGCTACGGGTCAGGATGTTCCGGTAGGCATTAGAGCTCATTCCACTAGGCCTGTTTCAGTCTCCTGGGCTGAGAGATCTTCGGCCTCTCTAGAACAAATTTGCAGAGCGGCTACATGGTCTTCTCTACACACTTTTTTCAAGCAAAATAGGCTAGATGTGGCCTCTTCTCAGAACCTTGCATTTGGCCGAAAGGTGCTGCAGGCCGATAATTCAGTTTTCATAAGTCCATCACGACAGCACCTATTTAGTCCCCCCCTTATTTTAAATATGTATTTTTGTATATGTATATTTAGTAACTGCTTTCTTAGTAATTTATAAACACTGAGGGGACTAGAGGGAGGGGCCTTTTTAACCCCTTTTGTGCTTCCTGTTCTATGCAGATAGGGGCAATCTCATGTGGTGCTGTCATGATGTAAGTTATAATTCTGACTTTTTCAACATGTTTTCACGTATGTTTCACATTTCATAATAATTTTTATTAATACATTTTTGTACATATATATATATATATATATATATATATATACATATATATATATATATATATATATATATATATATATTTGTATATATATGTATTTTTCTGATTATTATTTTGACTAGCCATTCTGGACATCCACTCTGTATTATTCCATGCCTCACAACTTGGATATTATACTAATCTACCACTAGAGGGATAACCCTGCCTCTTCATCTGCAGCGATGCTGGTTTTTCAGCCGCTGCCTCCTGCAGTGCGACTGCGCCGCCCTGGCTCCCTTCGGCATCCCCGGCGGTCGCTTCTCTCGCGTGATCTGGATCATGTGACTTGTCATGTCACAAGATTCGGTCATGTGACACGGCCTTCCGGGGGGGGGGGGGGGAAGAAGACACATGTAAGGTGGACCGCACTCTGCTTTATTTTGTAATTGTGTTAGAATTGTGATTGGATTGTCATCCATATAAATAGGAAGAAGAGAGTCACTCCCGGACAAAGGCTGAACGTGCCAAAACGCGCGTTGGGGTGATGCTATCATGGAGCCTGCGGTTGTCATTTAAAGGGGTATTCCAGGCAAAAACGACTTTTTTTTTATATATCAACTGGCTCCGGAAAGTTAAACAGATTTGTAAATAACTTCTATAAAAAAAATCTTAATCCTTTCAATAGTTATTAGCTTCTGAAGTTTTCTGTCTAACTGCTCAATGATGATGTCACGTCCCGGCAGCTGTGCATGATGGGAGAATATCCCCATAGGAACTACACAGCGACAGCTCCTGGGACTTGAGTCATCAGAAAGCAGTTAGACAGAAAAAAACAACTCAACTTCAGAAGCTAATAACTATTGCAAGGATTAAGATTTTTTAATCAAAGTAATTTACAAATCTGTTTAACTTTCCGGAGCCAGTTGATTTATAAAAAAATGTTGGCCTGGAATACCCCTTTAGCTCTCTGCACTTGCACTTTTTCTTGCTTAGTATAGTATTCTCTCTGTAAGGTTTACATATACATGTACTGTTTTATTGCCTAGTCATTGTAGAGCTTGTACGTCAGGCTAGCTACAGCACTTTTTTGTATTATTGGCTTTATGTAAGTACAATATATGCAATAGGGCACTTGCCATTACCTCATATTATATATATATATATAGTTTTTTGAGGCATTACTATTTATACACAACCTTCTTATTTTGAGTGCTATTTTTTGTATGTATTATGACCCGGGTTATGGTTCCGGGTTAGTTGTCCTTTCCATGTGATGTATGTATTCTTCCTTTTTAAATTTAATGTGATGTTTTTAATTTACTGTAATAAACATGTATTTTTAATTGTGGTTTTGTAGTCGCTTAATTTTCTCTTCTTTTGGTACTCATCACCACCTTGTGTCATTTCATCACCCCCTTTTTCCATTTCTTCACTCCCTTGTGCCATTTCATCACTCCCTTGTGCCATTTCATCACCCCATTGTGCCATTTTATTACCCCCCTATGGCATTTCAGAGGTTTGCAGGAGTCCACTTGATTTGGCAGGACCCACTGCATGTTATGTGACCTGCTGTTCTTGCCTTCTTAAGACTAAGAACCACCCGCTCCCGTGGGTCATGCGGGACCCTCAGGATTCAATTCCCATTGCACTCCTGTAGTCTGAATTATAATATAATCTTGACTTTTTTTAGGGTCCTAAAGGGCAAGAGGTTTGTAAAAGGTCAAAATGAATAAAATAAATTAAAATCTTACTGCAAATCCCAGAAATAGAACATAATTTCAAACTCCATCCGGTTGCCTATCCCCTTAGGGTCAGCTCACAAAATCTAACCTTTTATAGAAATATTATAATCCAAAGAGATAAATGATGACTACTGTGTTGTGAAAAAGTATCTGCCTCTATCTATGCCTTCTATTGTTGCATATCAACCCCCCCTCAATTTCATCTATTAGAAGAGTGGTGAGCCCCCCTCCTCTCCCTTACTCTAAGTGTTTCTGAACATATATGGAAAGTAGATACAGGAGGTACTCATCTCCGGGAACTGTGCAAAAATTCAAGTTCTTTATTGCATGATGCAGGAATAAAATCGGACAAGTGTGGACACAGCACACCAGGAGACGGTAACAGCTATTTCACGCCTCTTACAGGTGCCTCTTCAGACCACTAAGTGTTTCTGATCATTAAACTATATTTAATATTAGACAAGGATGACCTAAGTTAACCTAAGTAAATACTGTTTTTTAAATGACAATCTTGTACCTTCATGGCCGTAAATGTTGGCACCCCTGAGGTTTTTCAAGAAAATGAAGTATTTCTCACAGAAAAGGATTGCAGTAATACATGTTTTGCTATACAGCCATGGCCATAAATGTTTGCACCCCTGAAATTTTTCTAGAAAATGAAGTATTTCTCACAGAAAAGGGTTGTAGTAACACATGTTTTGCTATACACATGTTTATTCCCTTTGTGTGTATTGGAACTAAACCAAACAAAGGGAGGAAAAAAAACTAATTGGACATAATGTCACCAAACTCCAAAAATGGGCAGGACAAAATTTTTGGCACCCTTTCAAAATTGGGGAAAAATAAGATTGTTTCAAGCTTGTGATGCTCCTTTAAAATCACCTGGGGCAAGTAACAGGTGTGGGCAATATTAAAAAAAAACTGAAAGCAGATAAAAAGGAGAGAAGTTCAGTTAGTCTTTACATTGTGTGTCTGTGTGCCAAACTAAGTATGGACAACATAAAGAGGAGAACTGTCTTAGGAATTGAGAACCAAAATTGTGGAAAAATATCAACAATCTCAAGGTTACAAGTCCATCTCCAGAGATCTAGATTTGCCTTTGTCCACAGTGCGCAACATTATCAAGAAGCTTGCAACCCATGGCACTGTAGCTAATCTCCCTGGGCATGAACGGAAGAGAAAAATTGATGAAAGGTGTCAATGCAGGATAGTCCGGATAGTGGATAAGCAGCCCCAAACAAGTTCCAAAGATATTCAAGCTGTCCTGCAGGCTCAGGGAGCATCAGTGTCAGCGCGAACTATCCGCCGAAATTTAACTGAAATTAAATGCTATGGCAGGAGACCCAGGAGGACCCCACTGCTGACACAGAGACATAAAAAAGCAAGACTACATTTTGCCAAAATGAACTTGAGTTAGCTAAAATCCTTCTGGAAAAAAGTCTTGTGGACAGATGAGACCAAGATAGAGCTTTTTGGTAAAGCACATCATTCTACTGTTTACCGAAAAGAACATATTTGTGCAAGGAATCATGAAATCTGAGGATTACCAACGGATTTTGGGTCACACTGTACAGCCCAGTGTCAGAAACTGGGTTTGCGTCTGAGATCTTGGGTCTTCCATAAGGACAATGACACCAAACATATGTCAAAAAGTCCCCAGAAATGGATGGCAACAAAGCGCTGGAGAGTTCTGAAGTGGCAGCAAAGAGTCCAGATCTAAATCCCATTGATCACCTGTGGAGAGATCTTAAAATTGCTGTTGGGAAAAGGCGCCTTCCAATAAGAGAGACATGGAGCAGTTTGCAAAGGAAGAGTGGTCCAACATTCCGACTGAGAGATGTAAGAAGCTTATTGAGTGTGATGGGTTTGCCACTCAGGGATTGTCACACAATAAACAGAGCAAGAGATGACAGAACAGCACCAGGTTTATTGGCAGAGATCACAAAACACAATCCACAGGATCAGAGGATGATACAGAGTCAGGGCAAACAATGGGCAACAGAAGGGCACAGTCACTGGGCAAACAATGGGCAACAGAAGGGCACAGTCACTGGGCAAACAATGGGCAACAGAAGGGCACAGTCACTGGGCAAACAATGGGCAACAGAAGGGCACAGTCACTGGGCAAACAATGGGCAACAGAAGGGCACAGTCACTGGGCAAACAATGGGCAACAGAAGGGCACAGTCACTGGGCACCGGGGAAGGAACAAACTGCAGATCCCAGGATTCAACTCCGGGTCCAACACTCCACACTCCAATGTATTCTCCACAGTCCACAGATAACGGCTTCACGTCTAGTGGTACCTCAGGTCCCCTGGGAGGTCCGGTCCACACATCCACTTCTCAGTTCATAGGGGTCCACATCTAAGTCCACAGACTCAGCTCCTCTATCCCAGCAATTCTCCAGATTCTAGGGCACAATCTCCAGGGCAGTGTTGTACTAGCAGTAACTCTTACCCCTGAGATCATCACAGCAACTGCAGCACAAGACTCCCCAACTATTAGGGTACTACATGTCCCAGCAGGCTCTGTACTATCAGGTCCTGTCTCTGGGACATCACGCACTACTGTCAGAACCTGTAGGGTTAAAAAGTTCTGACAGCTTCTTGTTCTTTTTTGTTGTTCAGCTGTCTTGACTGGTCAGCTGACCTTGTTTGCAGCACCTGGTCTGGCTCCATATAAGTTGGCAGTTTACTCCCAGTCAGTGCTTGCTATAGAGCTCAGTTTTGTACTGTAGCTAGCTGTCTTCTGAATTTGTTATACCTGGCTATCTGAATAGTTATCGGTATTACTTCTGTCCTCTCCTGGCTTTGACCCGGTTTGTTGACTCTGACTTTTGTGTAGTTTGATTTTGTTAGGTTGCCGAAATCCCACTGGTCTTGAACATTTACAGTTTCTTCCTATTTTATTGTGTTGACATTAACTCCCCTCATGTATTCAGGAAGGACTGTCTTCGTGGTTACGGACCTGTCGCTTAGGGCAGGTACGTAAATCGGCAAGGATAGGGGAGCGGGTGAGATTAGAGTGCCCATACGTGACAACTACTCTGAATCCACCATCCAGGTCTTCTTATCTTCCCAGATTCCTGTAGGGGGGAGGGGGGCACCTCCAATGTCTCCAAGGTGTCTTCCCCCAGACCTGTGGTGGGCAGCAGGAATAATTTGCATTCCTTTGGTCAGCATCTTCCTGTGTCCATCTCATGTAAAGACCTACCAACCATGACAACAGAACACCCTGGACCCTCCATTACACATACACAAATGGCCTAAGTTACCTACAGAATACATCTGAAACTCAGGAAAAATCATAAGGAATACTTTGGTGCTGGTGCACCATCACAGTAAGCGACTGAGTTAAGGGTGCCAATAATTTTGTCCAGACCATTTTTAGAGTTTAGTGTGACATCTGCAGGGTGAAATGCACTGCAGATGTGCTCCGGGTGACCCTACTCATAAGCAATTAACATACCTGATATCACCGTGATTTTATCCGTATGTATACCACTGTATTATAAATTTATTGTTGCTCGCACAACTTCAAAGCTAGTTTTAGTTCCAGAAATGGTCTTGATACTTAGCAGAGCTAAGTTTGTAATAGCACCTTTCAGCACTCTGTAATTAAGCTGCCATACTGTTAAGAGATGTGAATTGAACTGACGCCTCATGCACATGGCAAAGCTATACAGAATCGCTGTAATTCTATTTTACAGAACTATAATTTCTACTAGTGCTTCTAGGGTGTAACAACCAGCAGTGTGAGCCCACTGTGTCACCCAACCGGTTTATCTTTGGCATGCTTCTGAGGGCATTGTGCAAATTGTCTCCTGGTTTTTACCCTTTAAGTGCGGGAAGAAGTTGGGTGTTTTTGTAAAGCATACTCTGCTTTCTGTTTATTTATTTAATTTTTTTTTTTGGGGGGGGGGAGGGGGAGGCGTAAACGCTGTGGTCAGATATTATCTGTCAGTAGGAAAATATGAAAGCGACACCTACATGCAATCTTTTTTACTTTTTTTCACCCTTTTGTGGTGTTTTAGGCTTAGGGGCAGTTTGCCAAAATTGCAGTATGCTGAGAGTATAGCAATTTCCCAAAAAATTTTGGTGTCTTTCCTCTATGGGTGGAAAAACACTATGAGGAGAATACATAGAACATAGTGTGAAAAATATACAATGAAACCTGAACGATTTCATCTTTTCACAATTCACTGATAATTTTAACTCTGTTCGGAATAAAGGGACGTGAGCTGGCCCTTTAAGAAGCAGGAAGAGAGTGTGTATCCGGAGGCTGTGTGTGAAGCACTTTGGCAGCATTACATCGGATAGAACTTGTCAGCATTTTTCTATTCTAACTAAATGTGTAAGAAAAAAACTGTCTCTATGTAAAATTGGAGGATTATGAATGTACAGTATGGAACTATAGATTTCTATAGGCTTTGTGTTTGGGCACTGGTTCATAGAAAATATGTCCTTCGGCTGGAAAAAGTATCAAGACGCCAAATTAAACTCATAAGGGGCATCAAGCATATTGGTTATGAGGAAAGATTTAAAGATTTAACTTACCATATTTATCGGGGTATAACAAGCACCGGCCTATAACATGCACCCTCATTTTTCCAAGGAAATTTTGGTAAAAAAGTTTTTTTTACCAAAATATCCTTGGAAAAATGAGGGTGCGTGTGTGTGCAGGTGTACCTCGATATACTTTCCGGCGGCTTCTTCAGTTCAATGATTTAAAGCAAGCTCTATAAATCATTGATGTGCAGTGGCTTCTGTGGGGCCAGAGTGCCGCTGCTCTATTCCCTCCCCGTCCCCGTTTTTTTAGTTAAATATCCCGCCGCCACCACGGCCCAATTCCCTCCCCGTCCCCGGTTTTATAGTTAAATATCCCGCCGCCGCCGCTGCCTTATTCCCTCCCCGTCCTCGTTTTATAGTTAAATATCCCGCCGCCGCCACTGCCCAATTCTCTCCCTGTCCCCGGTGTAATAGTTACATGTGCCCTGGGGACTGCGGTCTTTCATGCTCCGGCGGTCTCCTGATCTGTCACTGCGCGCTGCGCATTGACTGACGGGTGACGTCGATTTGAGGACGTCACTCGTCATTACGCAGCGCACAGTGACAGATCAGGAGACCGCCGGAGCATGAAAGACCGCAGTCCCCAGGACACATGTAACTATTAAACCGGGGATGGGGAGGGAATTGGGCAGTGGCGGCGGGATATTTAACTATAAAACAGGGACGGGGAGGGAATTGGGCAGTGGCGGCGGCGGGATATTTAACTATAAAATGCAGACGGGGAGGGAATTGGGCCGTGGTGGTGGCAGCGGTGGGATATTAAACTATAAAACCGGGATGGGGAGGGAATTGGGCAATGGTGGCGGCGGGGGACATATAACTATAAAACCGGGGACGGGGAGGGAATCGGGCAATGGCGGTGGCGGGACATATAACTATAAAACCGGGGACGGGAGGGAATTGGGCAGCGGTAGTGGGACTCTGGCCAGGTAGAAGCCGCTGCAGTTCATTTATTTAAAGCGCCCGCTTTAAATAATTAAACTGCAGCGGATTTTGCGTGGTCACAAACAGTCTATCGGCATATAACACGCAGATAGACTTTAGGCTAAAAATTTTTGCATAAAAAATGCGTGTTATACGCCGATAAATAAGGTATTTAAGTATATAAATGGCCCATACAAAAAATATGGGGAAAAACTGTTCCCGGTAAAATCCCCTCAGAAGACAAGGCTGCACTACCTTTAACTGAAGAATAAAATGTTTAGTCTCCAGAGTCAACAAGACATCTTTACCCTAAGAACTTTGAATTTATGGAACAGTCTACCTCAGATACTGCTCACAGCAAAAACAGATGTGGGTTTCAAAACAGACAGATACATTCTAAGTACAAAATAACATTGATGCATATGTAGGAATATAGAATCGCATACCCCTTCATCCACTAGTACCCCTTCCCTGGGAGTTGTAGTTTTGCAACAGCTGGAGGTGCTCTGGTTAGGAAACACTGGTATAGATTATGGTGCAACATTTAGGGACTGAGGACAGGGGGACAATGTGGACTTATGGACCTCTCAGCAGCAGTGACCCACAGAAATGCTATGCTTTCTCTCAGCAGCACACTGCTGTAAACTTTATTCCAAGAGGCCAGTGAGAAAAGGGACGCACAGTACAATAGCTAACATGGTTGTGAGAGGCAGGCACATAAAGGGTTACTGCCTTCACTGACAGCAGCACACTTTAGCACCCGGGCAGATGTCACCACGGAGACCAAGGGGTGAAGTGGGGGGAGCCGGCCATGCTGAAGCTGATTGCAGACACAGGCTCTGTTTCTGCTCACATCCAAACGGCTCAGCTCACAGCCCTGAAACTCCTCTACTGTGCGCTCGGCCAATTAGAGCAGAGCACATAACAGCCTAATGAATATGCATGAGGTTGGAGGATCTGCAGGGGGAGTGAAGGATCCTGGGAGTTTGTGATGTAGCGTCGACCTAGCTGATAGCCCCATAGGGAATAACAGGACGATGCTACTCACATTAGAGCCCCAGACAGCAACTTCCTGTGACAGCAAAGCAGCTAAACTGTGCAGAAAAGGTAATGGAGCACAATTAGTAAGTTGCATAACTTCTTATTTAATGACATTAGAGCACTACTTCATTATCACTGCAGTTGTCCTTTAATCATTGTCTTTAGAGATTTTTTTTTTTGCTTATATTTGCACGTGAAATGTCCAAAACCCCACAAATCTACACCAGCCCAGGCCTGGCTTACAAAACTGCCTTTGGAAATCACTTTCAAAAAGTTGGCACAGTGACTCTTTGTGCAGAAAAGTTGCAGAGGAGAGGAAGAATCATACAATGTGGTGTTCTAAAATGTTATAGTTTTTTGCTTACATGCACCAAATTGATCAACCCCCCCCCCCCCTGCAAAAGTATGATAAATGTGTCTCACATATGCAAAACCAAAGCAAAAATAAATTACTTCAAAACTCACCCCTATATGATTCTATAATTATAATCTCCCCCTATATAATTATGTAACTGTATGTATTTACGTTACTATATGTAACTATGCAACTGTATGTACCTATATGTAACTATAACAATATAATTATGTATCTAAATGTAACTCTAACTATATGTAGCTATGTAACTGTATGTAACTATATGTAACTGTAAGTAACTATGGTAGGTACTGTATGTAACTATGTAACTATATGTAGCTATGTAACTGTATGTAACTATATGTAACTATGTAACTGTAAGTGACTATGGTAGGTACTGTATGTAACTATGTAATTATATGCAACTATGTAACTGTAAGTAACTATGGTAGGTACTGTATGTAACTATGTAATTATATGCAACTATGTAACTGTATGTACCTATATGTAACTATAACAATATAATTATGTATCTAAATGTAACTGTAACTATATGTAGCTATGTAACTATATGTAACTATGTAACTGTAAGTGACTATGGTAGGTACTGTATGTAACTATGTAACTATATGTAGCTATGTAACTGTATGTAACTATATGTAACTATGTAACTGTAAGTGACTATGGTAGGTACTGTATGTAACTATGTAACTATATGTAGCTATGTAACTGTATGTAACTATATGTAACTATGTAACTGTAAGTGACTATGGTAGGTACTGTATGTAACTATGTAATTATATGTAGCTATGTAACTGTATGTAACTACATGTAGCTATGTAACTGTAAGTAACTATGGTAGGTACTGTATGCAACTATGTAACTATATGTAACTATGTAACTGTAAGTGACTATGGTAGGTACTGTATGTAACTATGTAACTATATGTAGCTATGTAACTGTATGTAACTATATGTAACTATGTAACTGTAAGTGACTATGGTAGGTACTGTATGTAACTATGTAACTATATGTAGCTATGTAACTGTATGTAACTATATGTAACTATGTAACTGTAAGTGACTATGGTAGGTACTGTATGTAACTATGTAATTATATGTAGCTATGTAACTGTATATAACTATATGTAGCTATGTAACTGTAAGTAACTATGGTAGGTACTGTATGCAACTATGTAACTATATGTAACTATGTAACTGTAAGTGACTATGGTAGGTACTGTATGTAACTATGTAACTATATGTAGCTATGTAACTGTATGTAACTATATGTAACTATGTAACTGTAAGTGACTATGGTAGGTACTGTATGTAACTATGTAATTATATGTAGCTATGTAACTGTATGTAACTATATGTAACTATGTAACTGTAAGTAACTATGGTAGGTACTGTATGCAACTATGTAATTATATGCAACTATGTAACTGTATGAAACTATAAGTAACTATAACAATATAATTATGTATCTAAATGTAACTGTAACTATATGTAGCTATGTAACTATATGTAACTATATGTAACTGTAAGTAACTATGGTAGGTACTGTATGTAACTATGTAACTATATGTAGCTATGTAACTGTATGTAACTATATGTAACTATGTAACTGTAAGTGACTATGGTAGGTACTGTATGTAACTATGTAATTATATGTAGCTATGTAACTGTATGTAACTATATGTAACTATGTAACTGTGAGTGACTATGGTAGGTACTGTATGTAACTATGTAACTATATGTAGCTATGTAACTGTATGTAACTATATGTAACTATGTAACTGTAAGTGACTATGGTAGGTACTGTATGTAACTATGTAATTATATGTAGCTATGTAACTGTATGTAACTATATGTAACTATGTAACAGTAAGTAACTATGGTAGGTACTGTATGCAACTATGTAACTATATGCAACTATGTAACTGTAAGTAACTATGGTAGGTACTGTATGTAACTATGTAATTATATGCAACTATGTAACTGTATGTAACTATATGTAACTATGTAACTGTAAGTGACTATGGTAGGTACTGTATGCAACTATGTAATTATATGCAACTATGTAACTGTATGTAACTATATGTAACTATGTAACTGTAAGTAACTATGGTAGGTACTGTATGCAACTATGTAATTATATGCAACTATGTAACTATGTAATTATATGCAACTATGTAACTGTAAGTAACTATGGTAGGTACTGTATGCAACTATGTAATTATATGCAACTATGTAACTGTATGTAATTATATGCAACTATGCAACTGTATGTACCTATATGTAACTATAACAATATAATTATGTATCTAAATGTAACTGTAACTATATGTAGCTATGTAACTATATGTAACTATGTAACTGTAAGTGACTATGGTAGGTACTGTATGTAACTATGTAATTATATGTAGCTATGTAACTGTATGTAACTATATGTAACTATGTAACTGTAAGTAACTATGGTAGGTACTGTATGTAATTATGTATAACTATGTAACTGTATGTAACTATGGTAGGTACTGTATGTAATTATATGTAACTATGTAACTGTATGTAACTATGGTAGGTACTGTATGTAATTATATGTAACTGTATGTAACTATATGTAACTATGTAACTGTATGTAACTATGGTAGGTACTGTATGTAATTATATGTAACTGTATGTAACTATATGTAACTATGTATTGCATGGATCCTGAGTACAGTTACGCGCATAAGATTTTGAATGAGAACCCCCCTAACCGTGGCTAATTGTGGGTAACTTTTTGAGATCTAGTAAAGAACTTATCAAATATCCATTTCACTTGCAGCTGATTTGAGTAAATGACATTCTGGTAACACCGACAGTGAACCTGTCAGAATGTGACCCCAGATTTTCATATGACTGACATTTCCTAGTGAAGCATTTACTGGACTCTATCAGAAGTCTCTTCGGAGGCTTTACCAGCTGTGATTTATACATAACATGTGTGGTGTTGCACTGTCATATGAGAGTTTTGGATAAACATAAATGAAATGCGCTTCATGCAGATCACAGGGCAAAACTTGGATGTCACTAGTTCTTCCCCTTACAGGGTTATGACCTTGTCGACAGCCTGCACGCTGAACACTCCTGTCACTCTAGCGGGAGTCAGTCTGTGACTCTAAACTGTTATAACTGTATGAATGAGATAGCGTCTCTTCTGGAAGACTTAGAATATCAGGAGAGCTATGAGGACATGCGAAAAGCATCAATTACAGTGTCTACTGTATTTACACTCCTGTAATATGTATATTAGAACTTTTGTTATAGAATGTTGTAGACATGTATTATATACACTTGATTCACATGTGTGGTGTTGATCTTTGTTTTATGTATATAAAACAGCTGGTATCCAATGCTTCTTTCTTAGGTCCCCGTGTACAGTATGAAAATAAGTCTAACACAATGCAGAAGCTGGATGAATTGTGTCTCCTGTTGTGATTTTAACTCTTTTTTTTTTTACAGAGTTCTACGTTTTTTTCTCTGTTGGATTCTGTACACATCTGACAAAGAAAAAACCCATGAGAAGAATGGGCTTTTCTATGAAAGAACAATGAAGAATGAAACAATGGACTATGTAATTTAAGAACAGTGAAGCATAGACTATGCTATAAAAGAACAGTGAAGAATGAACTATGCTATGGAAGAACAGTGAAGAATGGAAGATTGGATTATGCTATGGAAGAACAGTGAAGAATTGATTATGCTATGGAAGAACAGTGAAGAATGGGCTATGCTATGGAAGAACAGTGAAGAATTGGTTATGCTATGGAAGAACAGTGAAGAATGGGCTATGCTATGGAAGAACAGTGAAGAATGGACTATGCTATGGAAGAACAGTGAAGAATGGAAGATTGGATTATGCTATGGAAGAACAGTGAAGAATTGATTCTGCTATGGAAGAACAGTGAAGAATGGGCTATGCTATGGAAGAACAGTGAAGAATGGACTATGCTATGGAAGAACAGTGAAGAATGGGCTATGCTATGGAAGAACAGTGAAGGATGGAAGATTGAATTATGCTATGGAAGAACAGTGAAGAATTGATTATGCTATGGAAGAACAGTGAAGAATGGGCTATGCTATGGAAGAACAGTGAAGCACAGACTATGCTATAAAAGAACAGTGAAGAATGGACTATGCTATAGAACAGTGAAGAATGGACTATGCAATGGTAGAACAGGGAAGAATGTACTATGCAATGGAAGAACAGTGAAGAATGTACCATGCCACAGAACAGTAAAGAAAGAACTATGCTATGGTAGAACAGTAAAGCATGTACTGTGCTATGGAAGAAAAGTGAAGAATGGGATATGCTATGAAGAATGAACTATGCTATGGAAGAACAGTGAAGAAAGAACTATGCTATGATAAAACAGTAAAACATGGACTATGCTATAGAAGAAAAGTGAAGAATGGGCTATGCTATGGAAGAACAGTGAAGAATGAACTATGCTATGGAAGAACAGTAAAGAATGGGCTATGCTATGGAAGAACAGTAAAGAATGGGCTATGCTATGGAAGAACAGTAAAGAATGGATTATGCTATGGATGCACAATCCCTAGACTACCCCTTTATTCTCCTAAAGATGTATACCGGTATTCGGCCTTCTTCATCAGGAGGGAGTATGGCTTTGAAATGCATTGTCTTTATTGAGAATAATAAAGCAGACTTATTATTTACAAATCCACCGTCCTTGTAGTAAATTCTGTTACCTCATCATAAAGAGTAATCTAGTCCAGAACGGACCATCAGAACAGTGGACTTCTAAAATAATAAATCCCCTTTATTAACCTCAATAAAGACGATGCATTTCGAAGCCGTATTTTGTGATGAAGAAGGTGGAATGCCTTAGAAACCCATCGTCTTTATTTGAGTTAATACAATGGTTGTCCAGGGATCATGCATGGTGAAGGCTACATCCCGTGACTTCCTTACTTGGTTTTCTGTAACAATAGTTTTCTTACTTGGTTTTCTATAACAATTTTGTCATTTTATGTCCTCAAAATTGCTTACATTTTTCTATTTACAACTCCAAAAGGGGCATTTTCATTCCAGTTTATTCTTTTTAATTCAATCAGAAAATGGCTCTTAATTTACACATATATAAAAGGTGTCATCCAGCATGCTGGGGTATGTTGAGTGTGGATATTTCGGCATAACATTTTGTCAGTTTTTCAACCTATTTAGAGGTACAAATTGTGGTGTGAACTCTGCCTTATCGTGGAAACCTAGTACTTGGTTCCATATAAAGGTAGCTGCCCCTATGGTTTTTAGTGATTGCAGCATATTTAGGTCACCATCCTAACCATTGGCTCTAATTTTCCAAGTAGCAGGGAAACTATATCTGATAGATATTTTCATTTGAAACCTCCAGGCTGTTCAGTACAACTAGGTTTACCCGTAATGCTGGATATTTGAGAACATGAGCTTTCTGGTCAGTTGATCGCAAAGATTTAGATGTTACCAAAATAAACCTATCCATATACTGGGACATTTAGACCACCACCTGCTAAAGAGAGGGGTATTAGGTAGGAACACTTTGTGATGAGGGGTGAAACTGAAATTCAGCAGTTCACATTTTAAGACTTCAGATGTCCAAAGATGGATACGTACAGGACATGTCAGGTCATCACATCATGTTACACTGATGACCTTTTTGTAACCCATGCTAGTTAGCCTAAATGGGCCACCAGTCTATCTTGTTCTCAGTATAACAAGTGTAGATTGTGATCACCTTCCCACATATTCCTTAAACCTGATCCCAATCTTGAGTGTTACCGTATTTTTCGCCGTATAAGACGCACTTTTTCTTCCCCAAAACTGGGGGGGAAAAGTTGGTGCGTCTTATACGGCGAATACACACCTATCGCGGCGGTCCCTGCGGCCATCAACGGCCGGCACCCGCGGCTAATACAGGACATCACCGATCGTGGTGATGCCCTGTATTAACCCTTCAGATGTGGCGATCAAAGCTGAACGCCGCGTCTGAAGGGAAAGTGACACTAACCAGGCTGCACCGGGAGGGACCTTACCTGCCTCCTCGGTGTCCGATCGGCGAATGACTGCTCCGTGCCGGGATCCCCTGCATGGCCGGCGCTCTCCTTTGTCCTCATCACGTCGTTGCGCACGCCGCCCCGTCATCTGATAGGAGCGGCGTGCGTAGCGACGCGATGGCGGCGACGGAGAGCGTGGATACCGGGCAGCTGAGATTTTCCTTAGCGACGGGGAAACCCCGGGGATGCGGCGACAGTGATGGAGGGTGACATCCGGGGCAGCGATGATGAGCGGTGACGGGTCCGGAGCGGCGGGGACACGTGAGTATTACCTCCTATACCAGTGGTCTTCAACCTGCGGACCTCCAGATGTTGCAAAACTACAACTCCTGGCATGCCCGGACAGCCAACGGCTGTCCGGGCATCCCGGGAGTTGTAGTTTTGCAACATCTGGAGGTCCGCTGGTTGAAGATCACTGTGACCTATACTTTACATTGTATTCTAGATTTTCCTCATTTAAAATTGGGTGTGTCTTCTTTGCCAAAGCGTTCTATAGGGCGAAAAATACGGTATATATTTTAAAGATTATAGATAACTTTGGGAAAAAAAAATGTCACACATTATGCCCTATTCACATCACATTTTGGAGCTTTGTCGGCCATTATATGTCAGGATACCATCGAAAAGCTATTCTGATTCATTGAAACCTCTCCAAAAAACCCTATCCCTCTTTGAGAAGACCACATCCTTATACAGACAAGATTTTGAGTTCCACAGTTACTATGTATTCTTCAGGAAGACCAAGACAACTCTTTTGCACAATTTTTGGGATGGTCAGCTCAAAGAGGTTTTAAAAGATATACAGTGGTCCCTCAACATACAATGGTAATCCATTCCAAATGGACCATCGCTTGTTGAAACCATCGCATGTTGAGGGATCCGTGCAATGTAAAGTAAAGTATGCTGGGTGTTGTAGTTTTGCCACATCTGGAGGTCCGCAGGTTGTAGACCACTGTTAGAGGAAGTTGTACTCACCTGTCCCCGCCGCTCCGGACCGTCACCGCTCGTCACCGCTGCCCTGGATGTCGCCTTCCATCGATGTCGCCGCGTCCCCAAGGTGTTCCCCGACGCTCCGGCAAGGCCTCTGCTTCCCCGGCATCCTCGCTCTCCATCGCCGCCATTACGTCGCTACACACGCCGCTCCTATTGGATGACGGGACGGCGAGCGCAGCGACGTGATGACGTCAATGGAGAGCGCCAACGGTGCAGGAGATCCCGAAGAGGACGCGCCGGAGCCCCGAGGACAGGTAAGTGATCGTCAGCGGACCACACGGGGCACCGTAAACGGCTATCCGGTGGAAGCTGAAGCAGTCTGCGTTGCCGGATAGCCGTTTATGCGGTGGCCCAGACATACAAAAGCATCGTATGTTGATGCTGCCTCTGAGAGGCCATCGTATGTTGATGCTGCCTCTGAGAGGCCATCGTATGTTGAAATTATCGTATGTCAGGGCCATCGTAGGTCGAGGGGTCACTGTACTGTAAAGTACCCACTTTGTGGCCAAAGACTTTCACAGACCGGACGTCTACTTCATGCTTCTTGCAGATTTGTACCTTCTTTCCACTTTTTGTGGGTTTAGCATTGGCATTTTCTGTGTCGTCTCCCCATCCCCTAAATTCTTCAATGGAAATCTTTGGGTCACATGATGAAAGAATCACATGACTTGTCATGAGAAAATCGCAGGGAAAAAACACCAAGAATAAAAGGGAATAAAACTTACTATTTTTCAGTCATTGGGGAGATTGATCAAACCTGTCCAGAGGAAAAGTTGCCCATAACAACCAATCAAATCGCTTCTTTCATTTTTAACAAGGCCTCTGCAAAATGAAAGAAGCCATCGGATTGGTTGCTATGGGCAACTTTTCCTTTGCACAGGTTTTGATAAATCTCCCCCATTATGTTTACATTGAACTCTGCAGGATAGAATCTGCAGCTTTAACCCCTTAAGGACCGGGTCATTTTTCATTTTTGCAATTTAGTTTTTTCCTCCTTACCTTCTAGCTTTTTTTTTGCGCCACCAATTTTACATTTTGATGACATCAATCATTTCACCACAAAATCTATGGCAAAACCAGAAAAAAAAATATGTGTGGGGCATAATTGAAAAAAAATAGCACCAAAATTAGTATGTTTAAAATTGTCATATTCTGACTCCTATAACTTTTTCTTATTTTTCTGCATGTCTGAGGTCTCCTTTTTTGCGCCATGATCTGAAGTTATTATCTGTACCATTTTTGTTTAGATTTTTTGATCGCTTTTCATACATTTTTTTAGGGTATACAAAATGACCAAAACTAAATTATAGACTTTGGAATTGTTTAGTTAACGTTAGATTTTTATAGTTTGGACATTTACACACTCGGTGATATATCATATGTTTATGTTTATTTATGTTTACATATTTAATTATTTATTTTTTTAAATGGGGATAATTCAAACCTTTATTAGGAAAGGGGTTAAATCACATTTATTAACTTTTTTTTAAAACAATTTTTACACAATTTTTTTGTCCCCATGGAGCACTATTACATGCAATCTTCTGGATGCATACACTGTTCAATGCTATGCAATAGCATAGCATTGATCAGTGTTATTGCTATGGATTTCAGGCAGGAAGCAGCAGAGCGCCGATCGGAAGGAGATGGAGGCAGGAAGGGACCCTCCCCGTCTATTCAGCTGTTTGGGACACCACGATTTCATCACGGTGGTACCAAACAGCCCGACTGAGCTGCTGGGAATGGTTTAGTTTTGTTTTAGACGCGATGATCAACTTTGATTGCCGCGTCTAAGGGGTTAATGCTGGGCATCACCGCGATCAGTAATGTCGGTATTCGCCACGTGTCCTGGTGGCTAATAGCCGCCGGAACAACCCGGCTATAAAGAGGGGTCACCCCATGACCCCGCACTATAGCACGGGAGCGGGACCAGGGCGTACAGGTACGCCCTTGATCCTTAAGGTGTTAAAGGGGCTATCCAGAGAGGGAAAAACAGAGATGATTCCTTCCAGAAACAGCACCACACCTTTCCTCAGGTTATGTGTGGAATTACAATTTGACTCCATTCATTCAATGGAACGAAGCTGCAATAGCACATATAACCTGAGGAGTGGGGTGTAGCTGTTTCTGGAAGAAATCCTCCTTGTTTGTTCTATTCCTAGATTCCTGGATAAATCATGTGCATCAAAACTCCTGGCAACTACTCGGAAAGCGAGTGGTCTACGGAATTGTCGGAAGTAGTGTTGCATGGGACTTCTGGTAGTGCTGTAGACCACTTGCTTTAGCAGCAAGCTACAAGGATGCTGGGAGATTAAACATGTATCCAGCTGCTGCAACAGTATTTTGTGCTGTCTCATTTTGGTATATATAAAATAAAATAAACAGTAGTGAAGTTATACAGACATGCATCCTTAGTTTCATATATTGCATGTGCCAAAATTACAATAATCACAGAGCTCAGACATTGGCCGGTCATCAGTGAGAACAGGACTCAAAGTCTGGCAACTATTAGAAAAGCAAGATCTACATTTAAAGGGGTTCTCCAGTGCTTAGACATCTTATCCCCTATCCAAAGGATAGGGGATAAAGATGCCCGATCGCGGGAGTCCCGCCGCTGGGGACCCCCATGATCTTGCACGCGGCACCCCGTTTGTAATCAGTCCCCGAAGCGTGTTCGCTCCAGGTCTGATTACCAACGACCACAAGGCCGTCGGCGTGTGACGTCACGCCTCCACCCCCCGTGTGACGTCACGCCTCCGCCCCTCAATGCAAGTCTATGGGAGGGGGCGTGACAGCTGTCACGCCCCCTCCCATAGGCTTGCATTGAGGGGCGGAGCGAACACGCTTCGGAGACTGATTACAAACGCCGCTTGCAAGATCACGGGGGTCCCCAGCAGCGGGACTACCACGATCAGGCATCTTTCGTGCCTAAGATGTCTAACCACCAGAGAACCCCTTTAAAAGGGGGTTGTATTGGGATAACAATTTTAAAATGGGAGCCTGGGTGCTGCCAAATTAAAAAAAATGTAAGTGTACTCCCTTGCCCTAATCCCCCCACTCAAACAATCACTGGCAACATCGGTGACCCACCTCAGCCAATGACTGGCTAAGCTGGATTTACACCATGTAAAATTCAGTGCATGTTTTATGGGACCATTTGCTGCCGAAATATGGGCATATCCATGCATAAAATACAATACACATGGAACATGTTCATGTAGTGTGACTGTACTCATGCCATTGAGATGAGTGAAGTCCCTGCTTTTCCGATTGTGCCTGTGAGGCAAAAAAATTGGCTGTTAAGAAAACCTTATATGAGAGAACGTTATCGGTTTGCCCTCAATATTATTGCATTTTCCCCATATTCCTATTCAAATACAAAGCTAAGTAAGGCTGGGTTCACACATCGTTTTTCAAATACGGTAACCGTATACGGTTTTCCAGAAAAAAACGTATACGACCGTATCCGAAACCGTATGCATAGAGAATGCATTGTATATGGTTGTATCCGTTTTGCCTCGGATACGGTTTTGCCGATTTTTCAACCGTAGGCAAAAACGCTGTCGACCGCTTTTTTTGCCTCCGGTTGGAAAACCGTATGCGAACCGTATGCGTTTTTTTTTTTTTTTTTAACATTGTTGTCTATGAGAACCGTACACAGAAATTCAGAATACGGTTGCACGCGGTTTTTCTAATCCGTTTTTGGAGTTGACACATGCGCAGATTGGAATTTCAATAGAACAATAGTAACTTTATTAAATTGCTGGAAAACTAATTCCAACAAAATTGCAAAACCGTTGGCAAAAACTGATGCAAACGGATAGAACCGTACGGGGAAAAACCGTATACGTTTTAATTTGGAGTCATACGGTTGCATACGGTTTTTGCCATACGTTTTTTAGCGGAAAACCGTATACGGTAACCGTATTTGGAAAATGTGGCGTGAACCCAGCCTAACATAAAAGAACAATCGAAAGCACACAATGAACACAATTACCAATAAAACTTTAGTATACTCCTTCGAAATTATCCGAAACTTTTCAGAAGGTTTTTCTTTCTTCTCAGATTATTGTATGATAAGTTCTGCCCCTTTTCTAATAAACTCATCCGACCATTCACAAAATGTGCAACTTCTCACATACGACGTGCACTTTTTAGGGCTTTCTCAGGTGCCAGATCTAGACCACCCATGGTTCTTCGGGTTGTGTGGTGCAGGAAAGACTATGCAGGGTCTCATTGATACTATATACATTAACATACATGTATAATATACCCAGCTGTGAAAGCTGTTACACTGAAACAAACCAATCACCTGTTAATGTACTGTTGTTGTGTTTAGTAGGTACACTTCATCAGACCAAGTGGTCTGATTAAGTTTACCTAATACAGTGATCCCTCAACTTACAATGGCATCAACATACAATGGTTTCAACATACAGTGGTCTTTTCTGGACCATCGTAAGTTGAAACCAGATTCAACATACAATGCTAGAGACAGTCCAGATCTGTGAAACGTGTCAATGGCTGGAAGAACCGACCAATCAGAATGGGCATTCACTGGTAAAACACCTGTATTACTGAAGTGCGTGCACTGACTGGTGTCTGGTAGCACCCCCTACAGTACAGGGAGGTATTACATGTTCTGCACTCTTTACCTGTATTACTGAAGTGCATGCACTGACTGGTGTCTGGTAGCGCCCCCCACAGTACAGGGAGGTATTACATGTTCTGTACTCTTTACCTGTATTACTGAAGTGTATGCACTGACTGGTGTCTGGTAGCGCCCCCTACAGTACAGGGAGGTATTACATGTTCTGTACTCTTTACCTGTATTACTGAAGTGTATGCACTGACTGGTGTCTGGTAGCGCCCCCTACAGTACAGGGAGGTATTACATGTTCTGTACTCTTTACCTGTATTACTAAAGTGCATGCACTGACTGGTGTCTGGTAGCGCCCCCTACAGTACAGGGAGGTATTACATTTTCTGTACTCTTTACCTGTATTACTGAAGTCTATGCACTGACTGGTGTCTGGTAGTGCCCCCTACAGTACAGGGAGGTATTACATGTTCTTTACTCTTTACCTGTATTACTGAAGTGTATGCACTGACTGGTGTCTGGTAGCGCCCCCTACAGTACAGGGAGGTATTATATGTTCTGTACTCTTTACCTGTATTACTGAAGTGTATGCACTGACTGGTGTCTGGTAGCACCCCCTACAGTACAGGGAGGTATTACATGTTCTGTACTCTTTACCTGTATTACTGAAGCGCATGCACTGACTGGTGTCTGGTAGCGCCCCCTACAGTACAGGGAGGTATTACATGTTCTGTACTCTTTACCTGTATTACTGAAGTGTATGCACTGACTGGTGTCTGGTAGTGCCCCCTACAGTACAGGGAGGTATTACATGTTCTTTACTCTTTACCTGTATTACTGAAGTGCATGCGCTCACTGGTGTCTGGTAGCGCCCCCTACAGTACAGGGAGGTATTACATCAGCGGTCTTCAAACTGTGGCCCTCCAGATGTTGCAAAACTACAATTCCCAGCATGCCCGGACAGCCAAAGGCTGTCCGGTTATGCTGCGAATTGTAGTTTTGCAACATCTGGAGGGCCACAGTTTGAAGACCACTGTATTACATGTTCTGTACACTTTACCTGTACCAGGGTTAGCTGCTCCTTTGGACACCAGGTGAGGGTGTCTCCATTACTTTTTTAGGACACTGTGTACTGTACAGGACACTGAAGAAGCCCCTGTCCTCTACATAGACCAGTGTTTCCCAAGCAGAGTGCCCCCAGCTGTTGCAAAACTACAACTCCCAGCATGCCAAAGCTCTGTCCTGGCATGCTGGGAGTTGTAGCTTTGCAACAGCTGGAGGCTCCCTGCTTGGGAAACACTGACATAGACAGAGATTTACAGCTCCCAGCAGATCTTTATTACTTTTATATATAAGGATTTGCTTTATCTATATTAGTTATCTACTTGTTTTTCTTTAATCCTGACTTTTTCCAATTTTTGGATGACATTTTGGTGCCTTTAGAACCAATTACCAGGTTTGCATAGAGTTCTGGTCTCAACATACAATGGTTTCAACATACAATGGTCGTCCCGGAACCAATTAATATTGTAACTTGAGGGACCCCTGTATACGAAACATCTGTACCTACTGACGTCTCTGGCGTCTGCATCTCTCTCTCTGTATGTATTTTATACATAAGCTAATACTACAATTAGTTTGAGTGTATAAACCATTATATAACCAAATGGGTTATTTCCCATCTCAAGTCATTATCCATAGTATAGGCAATAAGCTGATTGGTGGTTGTCTGGCGCTGATCCCAAATAAGGGGACAAGCGTTTTGTGCTCTGAAATTGGGAAAGTTCGGCAGCCCAATAGAGGATAAATAGAGTGATGGCCCCATAGGTAGTGTGCACCATTAAAGGGGTATTCCAGGCAAAAACTTTTATATATATATATATATATATATATATATATATATATAAAGTTAAACAGATTTGTAAATTACTTCTATTAAAAAATCTTAATCCTTCCAATAGTTATTAGCTTCTGATTTTTCTGTCTAACTGCTCAATGATGATGTCACGTCCCGGGAGCTGTGCATGATGGGAAAATATCCCCATAGGAGCTGCACAGCTCCCGGGACGTGAGTCATCAGAGAACAGTTAGGCTGGGTTCACACCACGTTTTTCAAATACGGTTACCGTATACGGTTTTCCGCTAAAAAACGCATGGCAAAAACCGTATGCAACCTTATACAACCGTATGACTCCAAATTAAAACGTATACGGTTTTTCCCCGTACGGTTCTATCCGTTTGCATCAGTTTTTGCGCGCGGTTTTGCTATTTTGTTGGAATCAGTTTTCCAGCAATTTAATAAAGTTACTATTGTTCTATTGAAATTCCAATCTGCGCATGTGTCAACTCCAAAAACGGATTAGAAAAACCGTATACAACCGTATTCTGAAATTCTGTGTACGGTTCTCATAGAGAGCAATGTTAAAAGAACCGCATACGGTTCGCATACGGTTTTCCAACCGGAGGCAAAAACGTGGTCGACAGCGTTTTTGCCTACGGTTGAAAAATCGGCAAAACCGTATCCGAGGCAAAACGGATGCAACCGTACACAACATTTGGAATACGGTTTACAATGCATTCTCTATGCATACGGTTTCGGATACGGTCGTATACGTTTTTTTGCGGAAAACCGTATACGGTTACCATATTTGAAAAACGTGGTGTGAACCCAGCCTTAGACAGAAAACAGCAACTCAACTTCAGAAGCTAATAACTATTGCAAGGATTAAGATTTTTTAATCGAAGTAATTTACAAATCTGTTTAACTTTCCGGAGCCAGTTGATATATATATATAAAAAAAGTTTTGGCCTGGAATACCCCTTTAATTCCAGGGAAGAATGTTGTCCTAATTCTTGGACCCCTCACTGATCACCTTGTTATCCCCCGTCCTATGGATAGGGGATACCAGTTTAAGATGGGAATAACCTTTTATGATACATTCACAAGTACAGTATCTTGCGCATATCTGATGAGCAGGATTTGAAGCTGCAGATTTCCTGCTGCGTTTGACCGTTTTGTTTACAATGAAATCTGCAGCATACAATCTGCAGCTTCAAATCCTGCGAATCAAACATGTGCCGGATAATGTACGTGCGAATATACTCTAGTGGGGGGGGGGAGATTTATCAAAACCTGTCCAGAGGAAAAGTTGCCCAGTTGCCCATAGCAACCAATCAGCTCGCTTCTTTCATTTTTAACAAGGTCTCTGCAAAATGAAAGAAGCGATCTGATTGGTTGCTATGGGCAACTGGGCAACGTGTCCTTGGCACAGGTCTTGATAAATCTCCCCCTAGGGGTTCGTTCGCACGTACAGTATCCTGTGCAGGACTTGATGTGAAGGATTCGAAGCTGCAGATTTGATGCTGCTGATTTCACCGTGAACTAAATAACAATGATAAATAACATGATACTGTACGTGTAATTACACCCAAAATCAAAAAATCAGCCTCTTCTGTCAGTCGCTCCAAAGACTTTTCACTCTTCTTCTCCCAACGCGACTAATGATTAAAACTGATGTTACCTCTGTCTGGGATCCGGTGGCCTCTGGCCATGGTTCACCCGTGAATCTCCTCCATCACAATAAACAGCACATTCTTTCTCTCCATTAGCTTCATTATTTTGT